>NC_029777.3:12257671-12281120 GCF_000817695.3 Arachis duranensis | reverse complement strand
TATTTAATTACAAATCAAAACTATTAATTATTAGTATTGCAGGATTGAAGGATTGGGGGAAAAGAATGGAAACAATCAATTGTTTCGCAATTTTGTAGATTATCACAAAGAATTCTGTTAGGTAAACGATGTAGGTATTTCGTAGGCAAAAATAAAAATGAATTAATATTTAATTTCAGCATGGTAATGATAGATATATTTTATTTCTTATTGGTAATAGCTTTTCCAACAAAAGATGTACGCAACTTTTTATTATATAGATCTTGAATGCAAGTTAATAAATAACGGGTAATAACTAATTATAATAATTTCATCAAGAAGTGAATTATAAGATGAACCATGCTAGTGATCAGCATAACATGCAAGAATAGAATTTTTCCAACAGAAAACTAAAAAATATAGAGTTAAAAGAAACAGAATACTATAATAGGTTTCTATCAATTTTAGTTTTTAAGTCTCAAAATTTAAGATTAAGAATGATATGGTGACATAAGAATGGTGAGAAGGAATTTATCCAAGTTGGCCAATGCCCAATTGGCGGGTGGGAAGAATGGGGCGGCGGCTATGTTGTGTGTATAAATTATTGGGCTTGTGACCTGTAATGGATAACATTAGTCAGATCCAATACTAGTGTTAGTTAACAAATCAGGAAAGAGCTTTAAGTTTGAATCGTATTGAGTCAATCACGAAGATTGTGAGAAAGTAGTTATCAAAGATTGGAGCAAGGAGAAATTAAATGGAGATAATTGGAATAAGATGATGAAAAAAATTAAAAACTACAGAAAGAAACTCAAAATATGAAGCAGGATAACTTTCAAAAAGACAGATAAAAAAATTCAAAGAATGAAAGAGAAATTTAAAAGACTGTAAGCATAAGAAATTTTAGAAGAGCAATAGAAAAGAATCCTAGAACTAAAAGAAGAAATAGCAAAACTATAAAAGCGAGAGGAAAAATACTGGGACAGCGAGCTAGAATAAAGTAGCTAAGATGGGGCAACAAAAACACAATATTCTTCCATGCGACTGCTATTCAAAGAAGAGACAGGAACTATATAGAGAAATTAAAAAATAATACGGGACAATGGCCGAAAGAAAAATAGAAAATAATAGAACACATTAAGAGCCATTTTCAGAGCCTTTTCAATTCAACAAAAAGACAAGATTTTGAAAAAAACTATCAATAAAATTCCAAAAATAGTAACTAAAGAAATGAATGATGAACTATTAAAAGAAGTTATAGAAGAAGAGATAAGAAAGGCTGTCTTTAGCATGGGAGGTCTTAAGGCACCCGGGCCTGATGGGTTGAGCGGATTATTTTATCAAAAATACTGGGAGATCATTAAGAACGACATGTGTGCGATAATGAAGGAATTTTTCAATAGTGGGTATATATACCTGAAGAGGTGAGCGAGACAACAGTGGTCTTAATTTCTAAGACTAAGAACATAGAGAACCTCAACCAGCTACGACCCATTAGCTGTTGCAATTTGGTCTATAAAATCTTAGCAAAAGTTCTAGTATAGAGAATGAAGAAGATGATGGAAAAAATTGTATCGCCAACTCAAAGTGCGTTTGTGGGGGGTAGATTCATACAAGACAATATTATTATAGTACAAGAGGCTTATCATAGCCTTAACAGAATAGGGAGAAACAGTTTCAAAAATTTAGCAATTAAGTTAGACATGAATAAGGCTTACAATAGACTTGAATGAGACTTCCTGAAAAAGGTCCTCATAGCCTTCGGGTTTCAAGGCAGGTGGGTGAAGTTGATGATGGCATATGTTATAAGTATTACCTATAGATTCAAAATTAATGGAGAGCTATCAAGAAAAATCAAGCCATATAGGAGACTTCGACAGGGCGATCCCTTATCACCGTATTTGTTTATAATGGCAGCAGAGGTGTTAACAGTCCTAATGAGTGAGGCATAAAGAGAAGATAGGATCTCATAATTCAAAATAGCACCAACAACACCCACTATCTCTCATCTACTTTTTGCGGATGACTGCATCATTTTGACAGAAGCAAAGGAGGAGGAGATTTTTCAGATCATTATATTTTTTAATGAATATACTGAAGGTTCGAGTCAGAAAATCAATCTAGACAAATCAGAAATCACTTTTGGATATCAAATGCCTTTACAGACTAGAGTGAACATCGAGGAGATTCTCAGTATGGCGTCATGGGATACTCCAGGAAAATATTTGGGGCTGCCAGCCAACTGGAGAAGGTCCCAAAATAGAGCTTTAGCATGGATCGAGGAGAAGGTCATAAATAAGCTTAAAGGTTGGAAAGAAAATCTATTAGGTCAAGCAGGGAATGAAACTTTAATAAAAATAGTTGTGCAAGCAATACCGTCTTATGCGATGAATGTGATTAGATTTTCGAAAGGCTTTTGTAGAAGGCTGAGCTCAAGAGTGGCGAGATTTTGGTGGGTTTCATCAGGAAAAGAACGAGGCATATACTGGAAGAGCTGGAAATCTATAACAGCAAGTAAAAGAGGCGGGTTGATGGAATTTAAAGATGTTGAGATTCAAAACCTAGCTTATTTGGCTAAGCAAGCTTAGAGAATTATAAAAGATCCGAATGTAACATGGGTGCAAATCCTAAAGGTTGTCTATTTTCCGAGAGAGAACTTTTGGGATGCGAAGGCTTCAAGAAATGCTTCGTGGGTATGGAAGAGTATTTTACAAGGTAGGGAGCTGCTCCGAAAATAAGAAAAGTGGTGTATAGGAGATGGTACTCATGTTAGCATAAGGAAGGACAATTGGATAGCGGGGAGGAAGAAAGAACTTAATTTGGGGATAGCAGACGACAGGAAAGTAAAGGAGCTACTCAATGAAAGTGGCGAGTGGGATAAAACCAAAATTTACTCAATGTTTTTACAAGAGATAGCAGATAGCATAATGAGAACACCAATAAGTACAATAAAAAGGCATGACACTCTATATTGGCCTTGGAAAGAAGATGGTACGTATACAATCAAAACTGATTATCAAGTAGCAAGATTAGAGGCGCAGGAAAAAACTAAAAATGGTCCTTCAACAAACACTGATAGAAGGGGACTATGGAATGAGATTTGAAATATAAAAGTTCCTCCAAAAATCAGAACGTTCTTATGGAAGACAGCCCAAGATATATTGTCCGTAAATACTAACTTATATAAGAAGAAATTGATAGCTAGTCCTATTTGCCAAGTGTGTAACACGAAAACTGAAATTACAGAGCATGCTCTACTTCTCTGCAAATGGACACGAGGCACCTGGTTTGGGGTTGAATGTCAATGCACACCCACAGCAAACTCAGTAAAATCGTTCGAAGACTAATTAATTGAATATATAGAGAAAATAAAAAAAACAGGGAGGAGATCATCAAGAGATGAGAATAAGTAGAATAGAATTTCTAGCTTGGGAGGTGTGGAAGACAAGAAATCAGAAAATATTTCAACAATAGAATATTCAACCAGAATGGACAATTAAAAGAGCGAAACTGATAGAGAATCTATTTTAAAACACAATAGACCAACAATTTGTAGAAAAGAAGAGCGAGAAAAATAGAACAGCACACCTGATCAGATGGGGGACTCCACTGAAAGACTGGTTAAAGGCTAATGTGGATGCTGCTTTTAGAAAGGATGATAGAAAAGGAGCAATATCTGTGGTTGTTAGGAATAATAATGAAAAAATTGTGTTAGACTTCTCTGGAAAAATTAGCACATATTCAAGTATAACAGCTGAAGCTATAGCTATTAGGCAAGCCCTTATTATTATTGATAATTTGGATTTGGAAAAAACATTAATTGAATTAGACAATTTAAAACTAATCCAAACCATAAAATCAAATACTTCCATTAGAGAAATTGAAGCAATATTACAGGATATTAGATAGCTAATAAAAAGATTACCAAATTGTGGTCTAACTTGGACCCCTAGAGAAGAAAACCAGCTTGCTCACACAGTTACTAAAATGGCAGCATCAGATTGCCTTTGTCAGAACTGGAGTATGCAACCCCACTGGAGATGCGGCGTATTATCAACATGGAAGCTCAACGTTGACAACAACTCTTGGAAAAGGAAAATCAATAATAAAGTTAGGAACACAATAATTCAAAAACGGTGGGAGTGAAATTTCAACTGCAGCAACAATTTGAATTGAGATAAGGCATGCAATCAAATTGATATAACAGACCTTATTTTGAAGAAGTATAAAATGCAGGTCGATTACAAGAGAAAAGGGAGCGGACTCGGTGCAAGGAACGAATTTCAAAGCAAATAGGCTACGAATCAGAAAATACGTCATCATCAAAATTGCAAATTCAGAAGAGAGGAAGCGGAAGCTTTCATGTTTGTGTCCCTTCGGAGTCGGAGCTTCATTCGGAGCGCAGAGAGCAGAGGAGACCCAATCAAAAGTCTCGGTCACAATTATATATCAATATAGGTTCCGGAGAGAACAACAGCGGTGCAACGACTTCAACATACTAATTGCCTAAATGGAAGAGTATACATGCGGTGGTAAATTGGAGCACAAAACATGGAAAAGATAGAAAGAATATCTATATACTTTAAAATTGAATGAATTGAAAAATTTAGATTGGCCTGGTTTTAGTTGGATAATTTGGACTTTAATGGACAATGTAAAAAGGAAAACGTTTTTTTTTCAAAATCCAAACAAAAAATCAACATATAAAATAAAAAAATTAAAAAATCGGTTGATTTGTGAAAATATTTTTTATTTTTTTATATATTTTTTTAATTTTTTACATTTTAAAAATACAATTGGTTTATTAAAAAAAATTATTTTCAAATTTTAGAAATAATAAAAATATGTTTGATTGATCTATTTTTAATATTTTAGAATATAAAATTATATTTTTATTAAAGATACGACTTTAGTTATTTAATCTATATTGACAACTATAGTTAGTTATACTAAAGATAATGTATATATTTTTTGAACTTATTATGTAGGTTCATATGTACATATTTGCCTTGCTTTTGTATAATTATTATATTATTTACCTATGGTTTTCGTTTTCTATAATATCTAGGCATTGCAATTTGAAATTGCCGTGTCTTCTTTTTTCAATTTCTTAAACATTTGGTTATTAAAAAAAAAAACAATAGAAAGGGGCAGCGCATGTGCGAAGCAGATGGAAAATGGATGAGTGTGTGTAGCCATAAATTCGTCTTGGGCATGATATTCTATTCCATCTGTCTCATCGTATTTTTTGGTCTACTACTATTCCATCCTCTATGTATGTTTTTTTGGCATAAAATTCTTACAAGCTGCAATGCCTACGGCCTATGCCCTCTTCAACCATTAACTATGCAATAATTAGACGATGGTTAAATCCTCATGTTTTATCTCGTATGTCATGTGAGCGAAAAAGGGGGAAAAATATTATTAAAAGAACATTTAAAATGTAAAGGGAACTCATATTAGGAAGTGGGACAGAAGTAACTTCCGAAAAGAAACAGGAGAACCAGAAAAAAACCACTTTCGTAGGTAGAAAAAGATGCATTGCTCTTGGAGGTGATTGATCTCATTCCTAACAAATTTCAGCACCAAATATCATTAATGATAAAGTGAAAGGCACATTATATTATTTTATTACCATATTACGATTCTTCAACATACCCATCCACGTCTACACTACTCTCCTAAGAATTTTAACTAGCAGTAGAATACCAATACAAATTGTTACAGACAGTGGTCCATAATTTTGCACCATTCACAGAATATATACTACTAATGACTTGGAATCAAAAGCCATGAGTGACAAAATAAGAACAAGCTTCAACCAGAATAAGAACTAACACACAGTTGACATGCACCAATTTCAAACCATTGTGCAATAATCTAACTGTTTAACACATGCCATGTCTTATTCTGCAATCAAGCAAACTATAAAACTACTTTTAACTACCAATATCAGGGTTCAATAGAATTATTCCCAATAATCAACCATCCTAATTGGCAGAATGGAAACTTTAAACTAAACAACTTTTCCGACCAAACACACCACAACTTGGACAGCAGCTCTAGTCATCACAACTTATTGTTGTACCAGAATACACCTTTATTCTGAGCACAACCGATAATACTCTCCCAAAATTGGTTTTATTGCATTTGTAGCCTCCATTGCATGGTAATGCGGCATTGTGGAGAACAAGTGATGTGCCACATGTGTGTCAGTGATGTTATGGAAGACCTTGTTCAGGATTCCATAGTCTCTGTCCACGGTCGCCAATGCTCCCCTCAACCAGTCCCACTCAGATGAATCGTAATGTGGCAATGCAGGGTGAGTGTGCTGCAAATATGTGATCAACACCAAGAATCCATTGACCACTAGCAATGGAACACCATAAACAGCCACAACCCAGGCAAGGCCTTTTGCCATGACAAGACGGATAAGACCATAGGAAACTGCAAGCACTCCAGCATCTGATATGTATATTTGAAGTCGTTCGCGATTGGAGTAGATTGGACCATATGGGTCATAGTGGCAAGCAAACCTATCGTAAGGCCTTCCCGAGACATTAAAAGCCAAGTAAAGTGGCCAACCAAGGGTGAGGGTAATAGTGAGTGTGAGGACTCTTCCTAGTGGGTTATTAAGGTACTTAGACCACCATGCAATACTAGACTTCTTCTTTGGCACAAAGACTTCATCCCTATCAAGGGAACCGGTGTTGGAGTGGTGGCGACGGTGGCTGTATTTCCATGAAAAGTAAGGGACCAAGAGGCCAGAGTGGAGAACAAGGCCAACTGTATCATCAAGCCATTGATAATCACTGAATGCATGGTGGCCACATTCGTGCGCGATGACCCAAACACCGGTAAGGATGCAACCTTGGACAGCCCCATAGAGAAGCCAGGCCAAGTAAAATAAAGGGGAAGAGAGTTTGTGGAAGTAATTGGTGGCAGCATAGTAGAGGCAAAAGGCTATGGTGAGATCATAGACAACATAGGAGAATGAGCGGATAACAGAACGCTGAAAACAGTGAGGTGGGATGGCCTTCTTGACTTGGCTGAGACTGAAGGGAGGTTTTTCATGCGGAACTCGCTTCGCATAGTCAGCCTCGACCGTCCTGTTTGAAGGAGGAACAGAGGTTCGGCCGCCAGCTCCCATCTTCCCGCAACCTGTACATAACATAACAGCGCATTTGTTTCTTATTAGCATTAATCACAATTTAATTGTACCCGAATAAAATTTAGCACTATCTGAAGAAACATGTGAGCTAATACTTTTACTTGATTTGTGCAGAAAGAATGAGAATGGACAATGTGTGTGCCTGTGTGGTCTTTAAAGCAGAAACAGATAATTAATTAAAGACTACACAAGAACATTATTAACGGGATATTATAGTCGTCACTGTTTACAGGTTCGTTAATTTTCATTTCCTTTCCCAATCAGTAAGTAAAAAAATGGTGAAAAACTAAAACTCCTCAAATAAAAGCAAAACACCTTTCCAGCATTTACAAATACAAAAATTATATAGACTTTCATCATGAACACAGAATTATATGGAAAGGCACAAGATTGCAGGAAATTTTATGATTTTTGGTCAAGTTAATTAACTCGATACAAAGTCATCAGTTGAAAATATAGAAAAGAAAATTATAGAATAAAAAACATGGATATGAGCTTGCACTAGTCAGAGTATTTTGATAATGGTCTCATGCTCCGCTGGTAGCGCGAACGAGAAAAGGTCTTACCAGTTCTTCCCCCCGAATTGAGACCCATTATTCAAATCGATGGGGGAAAACTAATGAGCTCAGATATTAATGAACTTTATCGAAGAGTTATCTATCGGAACAATACTCTTATCGATCTATTAACAACAAGTAGATCTACGCCAAGCGAATTAGTAATGTGCCAGGAGAAATTGGTACAAGAAGCCATGGATACGCTCTGCTTTTGTGTTAAGCTTTTTTATTTTTCTTAATAGATGATTGGCTACAAAATTCAAAAATAAAAGGGTAGATCCCACCTACTCTATCTTTACTTTTAAGCAATTTAGACAAAAATTTCATAGGCACCAAAGAATTTCTCTTTGATATTACGAGGCTGCCATAACTTTGCCTGCATCAGTCATGGCCTTTCAAAGCAGGCATATGTCACACAAATTATTATGGTTAAGGTTTAAAAAAACTAGACATACACAAGAATACATCATTAATGTCAACAACTAAACTACACATCAGATTGACAAGTCTTTTTAGGTTATAATAATTAGGATTATTAAGATCATTTTTTAACCGAAAAATCAGGCATGCATGCAGTTAAACTGAATAATGTCATAAGAGCCACAAATACAAAATAAACCTTCCAAAAGACTACATGTTAGGCAACATTATATATTAGCAATTCTCTACAATGGACCACTGCATGTGCAATAAATTTGGTGAATATTTTTGTGGATCAGAGCCAATGGGGTCTCCGGTCCCGTCCAAAGTAGATAGAGACTTGCCTAGTGTGTGTCCAAAACCAATAGTGGAGCACACGGGATTTCAACATCAACTAATGCACATGACTATAGCTACATTGTGTCCTATATCTGACATGGTTCTTCAATTAAATAATTATGGCTTTGCATGCTATGCAAGTTGCAGTCTTGCAGACTCATCTTTCAATTTATTCAACATTTCAAGTATGCCCTAATTATGCAATCTAAATGCTACTCCTCCACATAATTGGTCCATATCATATCATAGCCACAGACGGTACCAACCAGAAAAGAAAACAGGATACATTTGTTTCAGTTTATTTGAGAATACAATAAACATTTTAACAAAAAAAAATTGTTATAGAAGTTATTCATGTTACTCTTTCTAGTATTTCAACAAAATTAAGAATTTCTTTAAAAAGGCTATAAAAATTATCTCATATAAAAGTTCCTTAACGCTTACTGTAGTTGACTGGTATGAGTGGCACATGAAATGGGTAAAAAAAGGAGCTAACTCTGAAATGTGTTCTTTTGCAGTTTTGGGGAATCAGCCGACCCTAATAAAGTACTCGCTCAGAGTGACCTCACTGTATATGTTATTACCTCTCTCGGAAATGCTGTCCCTCAATTATAACAAATTGCCATAGATTTTTACCATGACACCAACAAACTACTAAACATGAATCTGTCATTTTATATAGTAGTTATTTTCTCTTTTTCCATTCTCTTCAATTTTCTTATCTCTTCCTACCCAAAAGGAGCATTGGAGTGGCCCTCTCTTGTAACCTCATAAACACACTAACTACTAAATACCACTATAAAGGTTGGAGCTTTTGTTGGTGAAATTAATTTTTAAAAAGGTACTACTAGGCACTAGCTAATAAATGTTGAGTTGGACTATTCATTAAAATATTAAAAAAAACTTTAAACTCATTTAATTAATATACTTGTAACACTTTTAACCAAATCGATTTTAAGATTTTCAAAGAATCAATCAAACATTAAAATTAGAAACATTATGGGGTGACCGTAAAAGTAACAAAAATAAGAAGAAACATTAGATGTAAATTCTTAACTATATGTTGGCAAATATATAATAATATCATATAGTATAAACAGAGTCTCATTTTACTCATTTTAAAGATTTAGTCCCTGTTTTGCATTTTTAATTTGTTCCAACTTGTGCATAACACGATGAAAACTTGTAACGCGTCCTTTTTTGACCCTTAATTCTGTCTACTCTCAACTTTTCTTTTTAAGTCAAGTGACGATTTTAGCCTATAATAGAAGTGCGCAAGTTGACGTCGGTTGGAAATGATCTTTCTAAACCAACAAGGGTAATTTCGTTAATTGAGGCTTTCCTAGCATTGGCTATTTGTGAGTTGTAAACCCAACTAGGATCATAGAATCAAAACACACACATCTTACCAATCAATTAGTCCAAATTACACATAGAATACTACAGTAATATAAAAAAATATCTCCACCTAGAGAAAAAAAATAATACATAAAATGAAAATCACGAGTGCACATCAAAGACGAATCAATCAATTGATATAATATTTTCCACGAGATCTGCGTGCCACCTTATTTTTTAATTTGCTTGCCAAAAGATTAGTCCCTAAATTAGAATAAGGAAAAGAATAGGATATCAACACATTATCTACTAATAATAATTAATTATTATATTTTAACTATATATATAAAAAAATATATTTAAAAAGTATTTTTATTAAATATAGTCATAAAAAAAATATTCTTATCAGATATATTTATAAAAATATTTTTATTAAATAAAGTTATAAATAAAATTGATAGAAATTGATAGAAATGCTGTTGATAAGTAGCGGAATGATAAAATAATTACGATAAAATAATATATGGAAATGAATAAGAAAAGGATCTGGGCTATTTTGTTGGAGAACGGAGCGAGAAACCGTACAAAAAATCCGGAAAGGTGAGGTTGTTGCTTAGATCCGAGAGAACCTTACCTAAATATGCTCATAGCCGCACGTTAAAAAAGAAAAAAAAATGCACATACAAACATATTTTATTTAATAATTTATTTATCCTTAGAAGTTAGAAAATAATAGTAAAATACGACGGAAAATCTCAGAGATAACACATTCTTGATACGGAAATAAAAAATAAGACATGAGGAAAGCAAGGAGGGAGGTAAGGGGGATTATGAATGCTTCAATTATGTAACACAATGGACCCTACTGAATCAGAAATTACCACCACATACATCTAATGAATTAATGAACGAAGAGATCTATGGCATCCAATGAAAAGGTTAGTTAGATCTAGGCGAGTGCGGAAGAAAAAGCGTGAAGTGCGATTGATTAATAAGCAGGTAGCATGGCATTGAATTGAATTGAGGAGAAAGAGGGAGAAGAAGGTGTACCTGGATGGAGGAGAAGGTGTGACGGAGGAGGAGGAATGTGTGTGGCGGCAAATGAAGAAGGTGTGAGGAAATGAGAGAAGGGGGCAGAGGGGTATGGGGCGCAAACGAGGAGTATTTAAGCGTAAAGTTGTGATACTCCTCCATTTGCACTTTCCGTCCATCCACTGTTATATGGGCCCCACCGCACTATATATTACTAATTAATGTACTACTACAATACATTTTTTTATTATTAATAAGTTATAATATTCTTCTTAAAATTAATCATGGTAATATTAAATATGTCTTGTTTTGACTGCTGAAAAATACATTGTATTATGTTTTCCATTTTGTTTAAAAAATAAGCAATTATGTATAACAAAGTGCAAATTTTAAATTGTATAATAAGATGAATAATTAAACAAGGTGTGCACTAAAAGCAACTCTTAAAATAGAATATATGTTAAAATAAATTAAATTTTATAGATATTTATACATAAATATATAATAATTAAATTTAGTATATAAATAATATTTTTTATAATTAAAATTTATGTTTTCACCAATTAAAACTAAGCTTATAAATTTTGACTCTTTTAAAATAAAAATATTTATTAAAAATGAGATTCGAATCATCTTTAAATAATAATAATACATTTAACTATTATTAATTATAAAGTGAATAAAATACATTAATTATTGAGAAGCGTATTTATGTTCTTGATATGATTGTCAGGAGACAATATGTTATTTACGGATGAGAATAAAATATAATAAAATTACTGAAAATACTGAAGTTTGGAGATTTTCTTTTAAAATATAAGACCAACATGTAAATATAATATTTATGAGTAATTATTTTGGAGAATAATTTAAAACCTTAAAATGAAAGAGTACCCTGAAAATTGTGGGTGTGTATCCTGTGTGAGGGTTTTTCCCAGTTTGAGAGAACAGAGAAGAGAGGAGAATAAGGTGTGTTGTGATGAATTATGAATCATGTATATTAGCCACCCCTCTCTTGGTTTTTTGAAAATGTTATTGGTATATTAAAATTAGTAAATTAAAATTAATTATTAATATATTTATATATAAATATATATATTTAATTTATTTTTGTATATATATTTATATTTTAATATATATTTTATATTTATAGCTGATTTTAATATATACCCAAATATTTTATTATTGCGACTTGGTCACTCAACCCAAAATATCTGCTTCTCTCCATCACGTGACCACTCCTCCTCCTCTTTCCCCTGCATTCGGATCCCATTATTTTCCTTTTTTTTTAATTGGAAACAACTATTATTCTACCTACTAAGTTCATTAACTAGTGTTTGTATTATTTAAAGAAAGTATAAGAAGTTAATAAAATATTTGTACAATGTGTACAATAGAAATTTAAGAAATATTAGAGATATAATTATTAATGTGACCGTTTTTTATCAATTAAAATTTTTGAAATAAGTAGTATTATGACATATTATTAGAACTTCCTAACACTACCCATTTATTTATTATTATTTGCCTCTCTTTTCATTTTTTATTTTACTCAATATTTCGGTGTCAGAGTGCTAAGGTACTTGCCACCTACCCATGTCGTGAACAATGTTTCGTTCTAAAATTTTCAACAATTTATTTATTGGGTGTCACCGATCAAGTTTCCATAATTAATAATTAATCTTTCTAAGATTGAGACGCTTTGGATGAGTGAAAACTTTAAAATTAAAAAAAAAACATTGGTTCTCAAGAATTATGTTTCCATAGATAATATTATATTTGAATATTTTTATAAAATTTATTTGTTTATATAATAAATTATTGCAAATTATCTTTAAAAACTTTTAAGAATAAATTTCAAACATGCATGTTTATTTATAGTATGTATTTCTGAAAGGAAATTGTCATTTGCCAAAATACTTTTTGGAAATTTGTATTATTATTATTACTTAATCAGTGATAATAATTAAGGAAAATATAATAATTAATTAGAATTTTTTTAAGAGATACATAAATAAAATGAGTATTTAAATCATTAAAAAAAACTATCCAAACTAACGCGTAGATTAGCAACGTATACGTTTTTCCATTAAGGGCTTTGCCAATCGCATTTTTATCGATTGCATTTCCATCACACAATAAACACAAATATAATTAGTGATTAGAAAATGTATAAGAATTTTAAATGGGCCAGATTTAGCTATACTCTTGTTTTAAATATTATAATTTTCACTCTAATATTTGCTGTATGCACAAAGCGAGGTTCGAACTCCCAACACTTGTTTAAGCGAATAAGTAAACTGACCACTCAACCAACCCAAGTTGGTTTAATTTTCACTCTAATATATAGGTATATAAATTATTCGTGGACAAACTTTTAGACCTTATAGTGAAAAAATTAAAATTAAATTATGAATTTAATAAAAATTGATACGTTATAAATATAAAATAATTTTATATGTGTATTTAATTATGTAATAATATTATATTGTGTATTTGTTTTCTTTTACGTTAGTAATAACTATATATGTTTTGCCAATAAATAATAGTTTAAATGGCATATTTTCTCCATGATTGGGAGTTGGAATCTCATATTTTTGTTAAAAAAAATAGCTAATTTGTTTTTTTTTTTTACTAGTTTTTATACATTAACTTGGCCCACAGCGAAGCCCAAGACACTCCTCTTTGGAACAAAAAAGGAAAAGGTAAGAGAAAATAATGCTAACTTTCGGGAATACCAATTGCGACGCCGATAAATTGGATAAGAATTTCAATTTCAGTATAGTTTTACTCTTTTAGTTATCATTTTGTTTTGGGGGATATATAATTTATACGAAAGACTCCTTTCAAAATCTAATAATTGCTAAGTAGATTAGGTATGGCCGTATGGCTACCTAAAATTTACAAGTTATTGCGAGCGCAATTACGTGTGAGTTGTGAATAAATGAACGGTCTTTTTTCCACGAGATATTTTTTATTTATAAATAAAATTATTTTATTTTATTAATATACATATTACTAAATCTATTTACATTTTTATAGTATCATTGCATATCTCAAATATAGGCTCAATTTTATGGTTATGAAAGTCTTGTGTGTCATATGCTCGGATATAGATTTATAAAGTACAAGATAAATTTGTGGGACAATTTTTTGTAAGTGTCAGATAAAAAAACTCGAACCATGCGAGTTCTTTGATTTAAAAATTTTGTTGAATAAATCGAATGGTCCAATTTAGAGTTGGAAAAATTTGAATTTCGGAAAGTGAAAATCGGACCCTCCGTGTTCTTTGCAAGTGGTAATTTTTTTATGAAAGAAAAATCAAATTGCACGGTACGATTTGGTTATTATTATTTTTTAATCAAGTTAACCTAATCGAAGGGTTTGATTAGCTTGTAGAGGCATATATAAAAGTGTGTAATTGGTGGAAGAGATCAATTTGTGTCTTCGTCTCTTTTTTCAACGGCTTCTTCTTCTAGTTTCTTCTTTTTGTGTTTCTCTCTTACTTGGTATGAAACCAAAAAATCTACTAGTCAAGTTTATGTTCTTGTTTAAGTGATTGAGAGAAATGAGTGATTGAGTTCTTTTAAAAGTGTATTATTTTGGTCAGATTTTATTATAAACATATGAAGGAGTAAAATTTGTTTGTAAAAATCCGTTAGATGTTGTTATTCATTTCACAATCTCATTTGAAGAGCTCAAAGATGTAATCTGTGAGAAGATTGATTATGAGAGGTCAAGAAAAATATCATGTATTCTATATAGATATCTCATACCGGTGTTTGGTAGATTCGTCCAGTTTCAAACTAAATATGTAACAGACAAAGCGAACATGCAAGAGATGTTTTCAATGTATATTGAAAACCGGGCTCAAATCTCGTTTATCAGTTGTACGTTGAGTTCAAACAATCTGAGACCGACCGGAATATTGTACGGGAAGATTACAATAGTGACAGTGAAGAAGAATTCGAAAGCAACTACGAAGTTGTTGGTCCAGATGGAGATGAAGATCAAGGTGACGGAACTATGACTCCAGATATGACAAACGTGGCAAATGTACTCGCAAACGAAGTGCCATTTGAGGAGCCATCATTCATGCGAGTTTTGGATTTGGAAGCCATGCATGTTCCGGAGTTTTCGGAATATATGAGTGCAGGTACGTAATTCTCCATATTTATAAAAAGGATTACAATTTTGTAATAATTTATCTCGATCGGTGGACCTAATAGTTAAGTGAAGTGTTAAAATATACTCAATTAGTATTTGTTTTTGTGTGTCTGTTTATTTATTTAAGTTTAAGATAGTAATTTTTTTAGTTAGTTATTGATTTAGTTAAATATAAATTAGTATTTTATTTATTAATCATTATTTAATCATGTGTTCATGTTCTTATTTTGTTTAGAATGATATAATAACATGATGTAAAGTTTGGATTTATATCATAATTGATGCAGTAAATATTGATTTACTTTTATTTTTGGTATTTAAATATTTGTGTATTAAGTATTTTTTGTATGGCTGCCGTCGCGGCAGAAATTCTATTGTCGCAAATGATGAATTTGTCGTTGGGATGGAATTCAATTCCAGAGAAGCTGTTATTAAGGCGATAAAAGAGTATACCATACGAAGAAGCGTAGACTATCGAGTGTATGAGTCTGAACCGTTGATATTTTATGCCAAGTGTACACAGTATGAGTCAGGGTGTGATTGGCTTATCAGGATTAGCATGATCAGCAGGAAGCTGGATTTGACCACAATTGCAGAAGCAATAAAGTCGTTGGTTGAGGCTGACCCCTCCTTAAAGGTAAAATCGGTTATTGTAGAAGTGCAATCGAAGTTCAACTACACCGTTAGTTATCGGAAAGCATGGTTGGCTAAGCAAAAGGCAGTAGAAAAAATATTTGGAGGTTGGGAAGCATCATACGAAGTGTTGCCTATATAGTTTGAGGTCATATGTCATAAGGAGCCATCAGCTGTTGTCCATTTTGAGACTATGCCTGCATATCAAGGCGATGACTTGGTGAGTGATATTCGGGTATTGCATTGAGTCTTTTGGAGTATTACCCCTACATTAGAGCATTCAAACATTATAAACCAGTTGTACAGGTGGATGGGACTCACTTGTACGAAAAGTATAAGGGCTGTCTACTAGTGACAGTTTCACAGGATGGCACAACAATATCATCCCAATTGCGTTTGCTATTGTGGATGGAGAGACTTATGATGCGTGGCACCTTTTCCTTAGTAACCTGCGACAACATGTTGTCACTCGGGATGGTGTGGGACTAATATCCGACTGACACGAATCTATCAATGCAGTTGTGGCACGCAATAACGGAGCTTGGTCACCTCCTAGAGCTTTCCATATGTTTTGCATCAGGCATATAGAGTCGAATTTTCTAAGAAAATTTAAGGCACCGTACTTATAAAAACTGGTCGTCAATATAGGTAACGTTGAGTAATTCTAAGTTAGTTATTAACAGAGTTACCTTCAACAATTATGTTTTGACCTCGTTTTTTTTTTGTTTGTTTCTTGTTATCGTGCAGGATATTCGAGGACGGTGCGGGAGTACGAAGTGCGTTTTACCAGTGTTTACGAGAACGGGGTGAGGCATACACTAATTGGTTAAACTGAATCCATCGCGAACAGTACGCGTTGGCATTTGATGGTGGATACCGATGGGGTCACATGACGACGAATCTAGTGGAATGCATCAACTCAGTTTTGAAGGGTGTACGCAATCTCCCCATTACTGCACTTGCGAAGGCAACATTCTACAGGCTTAACAAGTTGTTCACCCGAAAAAGAGTCCAGGCGGAAGCACGGATTAATGCTGGCCATGTTTTTTATGAGCTCGTGACCTCAAAGTTGCATACAAACCAACTTGCATCAGGAAACATCCAAGTTAATTGCTTCGACCGACAGAATGAGGTCTTCAAAGTGCGCAAGATGCCAAGTGGACTGGAGTATGCTGTCGACCTCCGTCGCCAATGATGTGACTGTGGTGAGTTCTAGGTAGACCGGATTCCTTGTCGACATGTGTTTGCATGTTGTGCCAACCAACGACTGGATTGGCAAGTGTATGTGCATGATGTGTATAAGATGGACCAAGTTCGGCGGGTGTACCGAGCTAGGTTTAGGCCACTCGGTAATCCTACTACATGGCCTGCTTACAACGGGCCTCGATCCGTACCGAATCCGTACCTGAGACGCGTTACCAAAGGTCGCCCCAGGATGACGCGCTTCTTGAATGAGATGGACACGCAAATGTTACGTCGTCGCAGACGATGTAGACTATGTGGGGTTGAGGGATACAGTCATAGCAGATGCCGTCAATCAGCTGGTGCAAATGCCAATAGAGATGCTCAGTAGATTCATAATATAATATGATATAATATTTGTAGCATTATAACTTACGACAATCTAATATAATATGATATTTGTAGCATTATATAATATGATATGAATTGTCCAAACATGTTAATATAATATGATATTTGTAGCATTATATTATGATATATGAAACATTATAACATGTTCAAGTTGTCCATGACATAGAAAGTAATCGAAACATAGCACAGATAATTAATACATAAAAAAAGTTAACTATACAATAACTACTTTTTCATTTTTCACTTTACATTCTTCACAAGATTCTTGTATTTTTTGGCAGCCTTTTTGAACACAGATGGAGTGTACCGACTAGCGCTACAACGTGGCGGATCAACCCTCAAATTGTAACCTTTGCCTGTGTCATTTGGAGTACGTGCCTGACCTGTATACAATTTAATTAAACAATTAGATAAAGAGAATAAAGTAATCTAACCAACAGAGATGCTACATATCATTTAGTCAAACCAAATAGAGATACCATTTATGAATACAAGATAATCAACTGATTAAACATGTAAAGCAAAATATACAATATAAGACCATCATTACGAGATTCTTCATCCTCATTGGACTCCTCTATTCCATCCTCCTTATCCTCGTTCTCCTCATTTGGATCATCTATGCGCCTTGTCCAGATTCCGTTCCTGATGAGGTACTCCCTGAACAAACTTGAACTGTCGCCTATACCTATCGGTTGCATGCCACTCGATGCATTCAAAAGAAACCAACGGCATCGTGGCGCTCCACACAACCGACTGCATGTAGATGTCTGCAGGAATTATGTTCGGATCCACGCGATCCACAGCATAAGCAACCCACACAAACTGAGAAAAATAAAGGAAACTCATGATTACAACCCACATAACAGTAATAATAACAATGTTTCATAAGATTTACACTGACCCTAAACCCAAAACAAATACTTCTTTAATGAAAACACACCCGACCTTCCTAAAGTTCATCAAAGGCCTTCCTAAAGTGAGCTAGCGTAAGATATCTATATCGTCGGTCACCACGCTCCCAGTTACGCCACCTAATATGATATATTTCATTAACACAATTGGATTCTAAATATCAAGATACGGGGTAAACGTAACACAATATTACCTATTTGCAAGCGGAAATCTGTGGGGTTCCTTAGGAAATGGCGCTAGATATGGCAATCGGATCCAAGTCCAACCGAGCAGAAGTGTTAGTGGACCATCAATTTTCTTACAGTCAAAATGAGATGCCCTACATAACGCCCTGTAGAGGTGTGCTAGGCATGCCGATCCCCAATTGTACTATCCAATATTGCCAAAATCACGAAGCAAAGGTAGAAACTTCCAGTGCACACTTGCCCCAGATTTATCCCCAAACAAGATCGTCCCAATCAGCAACATAATGTGGCACTTCACGTACCTTTGTGTATTGTTTTCATCAGTCAACTGTAATTTTTTTAGATCGCGCAGCCACGTCAGTTTTATACAGCTTCCTCTACAGTCCGACTTACGCGGTGCTACTCCAAATTGGTGTAAACACTTCGCCTCAAAGGCTTCAAAACTATTCATTGTCATCCCTGTGACTGGAAGATCGTCCGTCAGAAGACCAAAAATTGTAGCCACGTTTTCAAGCGTCACGGCACATTCACCAATCGGAAGGTAAAACGTATGTGTGTCTGGGTGCCACCTTTCGATTAGAGCATTCACCAGTGCTTTCTGACATTGGACTATCCCAATCTTAAATACATGATAAAAATCAGTAAGTCGTAAATGATCCTCCACCCTATCATTGTACCGATTCGGAAGGACTGGATGATCACATGTCAACATTCTTAATTTCTACAAAAACATAACAAATTATTAGTCAACAAATTAACAATTACTAACGTACTACTAAAAGATAATAATTTTTTAACTAGAGCAACTAAAATATTAAAGTCATGTTAAACTTTTTGTTAATTACAAAATTTAGTAATTACCATGTACTAACCTACCAATTAATTAACTCTCATTGTTACAAAATTTGCACAACTAACTCAACAACACACATATTACTTGAAACCACATAACTATCATAAATTATTTTACTAAATCCAACTAAAACAAATAATTCTAACTTCTAAAATTAATTATTAATCCTTAAAATTATTCATAACTAACTATTAATAATAATAACTAATACATATATTCCTAATTAAAATTCTCAACAATATTACAACATTTATTGTTTATTTATTTACGGTTCAAAAATTTTTTATAATATCTAAAATTATAATTTCTAATATTAATTATTTATTTACTATTATTTAAATATATATTCCTAAATTTTAAAAATAACAATAATTATTCTGTTTATATTTCTAAATTCATTTTCTAACAACAGTAATAATAATTAACTTCCTAACAATGATAATTATAATTAAAAAATATTAAAAAAATCTAAAAACAAACTTACGTACTTTGAAAAAATAATAATCATTCTGATTTAATTCTTAAATTTAATTTCTAACAGCACCACTAATATTTTACTTCCTAACAATAATAATTATAACTAAAAATAAAAAAAAACATTGTTTTAAAAAATAATAATAATCATTTTGTTTACATTTTAAAAATTATTTTCTAACAACAATAATAATAATTAACTTCCTAACAATAATAATTATGATAAAAATATTAAAAAATTTCAAAAAAAATTACGTTTGTTATACAAAATAATAGCCATAATTCTTTTTACATTTTAAAATTTATTATCTAACAACAATAATAATAATTAATTTTCTAACAATAATAATTATTATTAAAAAATAATAAAAAAATTTCAGAAAAAACTTACAAGTGTTGAAAAATAATAATAATCATTCTGTTTATATTTCTAAATTCAATTTCTATCCACAACAATAACAATCAAATTTCTAACAATAATAATTATAATTATAAAATATTAAAAAAATTAAAAAAAACTTACATAATTAAAATGACTAAAATAATGTATAATATGAAGTTCGGGACAATCAACATCTCTAACTTTGTGTTTCTTTCGTATTTTAATTTTCTTTCCACTATACACAGCAAGGAGCAATGGAGAAATGAAGAAGAAGAAGGGTGGTATGATGTTAAAAGTGATATTTCGAATGGTGAATGTGGGTCTTGCATAGGTCTATGTTGGGATTCAGAACACCGTTTGAGGAGTAGCCTGTCCGCAACACGTGTCCGGAACTTTACAACTCGGACCGTGCGTTTTGCTTAATGTAACTCAGATCGTGCGTTTATTTAGAGAGAACTCGCATGGTCCGAGTTCTGTTATATTGACACCACTCGCATGTGAAATATTTGTATTCTCTATATCTGAGTCCAACCCCATTATTACTTTCATATTCAAATTAAAAAGCGTCAAATATACAAAAATAAAAAGCAAATAAATACTGAAATTAAATACTATACACTTAAAATGGGTAACATTTAAAAAAAATACTATATTTAAAATATGTTATATTTGCATAGATGTACATATCTGTATATTAAAGAAATTTGATTTGATTTTTTTATTTAATTTAATTTTATTTTCAACTTATAGGATGAGAATAAAATATAATAAAATTAATGAAAAATATAAGACCAACATGTAAATATTATAATATTTATAAGCAATTATTTTGGAGAATAATTTAAAGGTGCCTTCTATAGTACCTATTGTTTTATTGTACCTATGGTGACTATAAAGAAGTTTTCCAATTAATTGTGGACATCTGGTTACTTTTTTTTTTTAAAAACGTATCACTAAAAATGTTGCTTAAAGAAAAAGTGTTACCCTTAATCGTTAACTTGGCTCTGATATCAAATTTTGAACTTTGAATAAAAATAATTTATAAATTCTATAGTATTGACCATTTATACTACTTTGATGTATATTTATAACTTTTTAATCTTGTTTTAGTTTATAATATTCTTTTTTGCATGGACTACTGTATATAAAATCTTTTATCTGTTTGTCTTTTTCTTTAATATAATTTCTCAAATTCTCAATTACTTCTTTTATTTCTACACTTTCTCTTGTTTCTAAATATCTGTTTAATTTTTCAATTTCATTCTCCATTTTTTCTTTCAGCAACTTTAATTCTTTTAAGTCGTAATATGGTTTTCCAGGCATTTATAAATTTTTTAAGTTTAATTCCAACTTGTTTATAGTTATTCTTATTTCTATCCTTTTTATTATAAGATCTTCAATTTCAATCTGAAGATTATTTAATTCCCTTTTATACTCCTTTATTTTATTTTTTAATTTTCTCGTCCTATTTCTTCTTATTTTATTTTCTGGTTTTTCAATCTTTTTATGCTTCATTATTTAAAATTTCCGCAAACTCTATCATCGATTCATCACTATTTTCTAGAGATTCTATTAATTTTTCTAGCTCTTCAACTTCTCTTTTTAACTTGTTATAGATTATTTTTAAAGCTTTAAATGCTCTTTGATTTATTTCAGAAAACTGTAAATAATTCAAACGATTTTCTCTTTCAAAGAGCTCTTGTTTCTTGTCTTGATAAGTTACATATATTTCTTCTTTATTTATTGTCATAGTTTAGTGTTTAGGGTCTCATTTAATTTTTCGACCTTTTTTGTTAGTTCTTTTATTTCAGAACTTTCTTCTTTAATTTTTAACTTAGATAAACTTAAAGGGCTATTAATTTTAGATTCTCTTATTTGAAAATTCGATGAAACTAATTTTCCTGATGGTTCTTTTAGTAATAGAACTGGGTTTTCAATAGCTTTATATTTTGGTATTTCTGTTTTTACAATTTTCTGAAATAATTCATCAACATAAATCCTTTCTCTGTTTTTAAATATTATACTATGATGGCTGTTTGTTAAAGCATAATTTATTGCATATGTAATTGAAAAAGGTTCATCGTCTTGTTCCATTAGATTCTTTCTGTGAAATTTATAAGCTAAACTTATAGATCTTCCAAGATTTTCAGTTGATAAAGGTATAACGTATCCAAGATGGGCATTGAATTTAACATTTACGTTTGCCAAATTTCCATGAACAATTCCAATTATTTGATCTATTGGGTCATCAATAATTCTTTTGTCACAGATTGCTAAGCTTATTGGTGAATTAATTCCTTTCATATAGCGCTTTTGAGTTGCGGTTTTTGTTTACCCCTTTTTCTACAAAGGCTCCTAGTTATAATCAATCATTCATACTACTATACGTACTAAATTTTTATTTTAGAGGCCATAATACCTTGCCATCTCTGAATTATGACTTAAGCATAAGACTCTGTATGGTAGGGTGTTACATTCTACAATTGCCTAAGCAACCTATTTATAATGGTTGGGTCTGATGGACAATTCCCATCCTTACCCTTCTTATGACGTCATTGCTTACGTCATTGTTTATTATCTTGCACCAGCTACATTGTTGGTGCTCTATGACCTAAGCGCTTACGTCACTATGCAATAATGTTGAGAGATGTTTCAGATGTGCTGTCCTCCTCTTTCATCATGTGACCTTCAGATGCGTTGTCTTCTTCCTTTATCATGTGGGTTGATTCCGTTTTATTATTGCTTTCTTCAGATAACTCTGAGACACATAGTTGGCACTTGTGGTCTTCTCTGTCTTTTATCAGATAGCAGAGATTCCTCTTTATCCCTTCGGGGAGCTTTTCTAAGAGTCTAGATAAGTTGTAGAATGCTGATTCAAATTCTACTAAGAGTCTCATCTCTCTTTCTTCAATTTCATTCCTTACAAGCAAAGTATTTCTGCTTTTATAATTGATTCTTGTGTGAGATTCCCTTATTATCTTTTGAGTTCTTTCGAAGACCCTTGCTAGCGTGCTGGCTAGTCTTCCTTCATGACTGTAGATTGTTAAATCTTGAACTTGATCAATTGGTTGAAAATTTCGTGGGAAGACGGACATGAAGATTACTTGATGTGCTGGAACCAAGCATTCTTCTTCTTCATTAAAAATAGGTTGACTATTCGTAAATTTTATGGATATATCCCTTGGATTTACGTTGTCAATCATATTTTTAAATCTCTTTACTGCATCAATGAATCCTGCAGGAAACTCACTAATAATTTTCAAATCATTAAAAATTAAAATTGTATCAATTAATCCATACTGGAAAAACTGATAGGTGTCAGATGGGGAAGCCTCTGGAAATATAACCAGCTTTGTTAGCTGTTCTTTCGCAATAGGATAATATCCCAAGATTGCCCTTTTTTCTTCAGTC
>NC_029777.3:12256490-12257565 GCF_000817695.3 Arachis duranensis | reverse complement strand
ACCCTTTTCTTTTCCTTGATTTCAGCCCTTGTGGGAATGTTTCTTATTATTCCTGTTCTCTGGATTTGAATTGGAGCTTTATCTGCTCTTTTTAGGGTTTGCTCTGGATGAAGAGCTTCATATTCCCTGAAAGATTCTTTTGCTTCTTCCAGTGTTAAAAATCCTCCTTTATGAATTATCCTTGATTGATGTGTAAATGGTGCTGCTTTTTCCCAGGCATCATATATTCCTTTCATGGGGCCATTATAAATTACATAATATTTTTTATCTTGGGTGGAATTTTTGATAATTTCGGCAATTGTTTTATTTTCTGGAATTTTTTCTTCACCTGATTTGTCCACCACGCTTAGCTGGCTGAACTCTGATGGTTTTGGTTGTTGTGTTGATTTCATTGCTTCGATGGCCTTCTTGAGGGATTGGATCTGTGTCCTTATTTGCTGACAATGCTTGCATTTTTCGAGTTCTTGTTCGTATTTCTGGATGTCTTGATCTAATGCGTGGTAGACGAACTCCATTCTCTTGTTAATGTATCTGCAATAACATTTTTGTCACCCTTAATATATTCAATTTTTATTGGATATTGTAACAAAAATAATTGCCATCTTACCAATCGTCCATGATTATAATCAACTTTTAAATTATATCGTATGAAACCTGTTAGGTAACTTGAATCTATCCTTAATATAAAATCTCTGGGTAGTAAATCAATTTTCCATTTCTTAAGAGATTTAATTGCTGCTAGAGTTTCCTTTTCATGAGTGGTATATCTCTGTTCTGTTGGAGTAAAAGTCCCTGAAATATACCTGCAAAGTAATTCATTTGGGGAATATTTAGAATCTAGTGATTCTTTTTCTTGTTCCAAACTTTTTATAGCTTTCTTAGCTTTTAGACATCCTGACCAGGTTATGTCTGAAGCATCTGTTTCTACTATTAAGTAGTCATTTTCTTCTGGAAGTTTTTCACATAATTCTTTAATTCTTTGAATTTGCATACTATCCTTTTCATCCCATTTCCATTCTTTTTTAGTACTTATTTTTGGAAATAAGCTTTTAGTATATTCTGTTATATTCTTTAA
>NC_029777.3:12254826-12256431 GCF_000817695.3 Arachis duranensis | reverse complement strand
CTTGATCAGAAATATAATTTATACATCCTAAAAATCTTTGTAATTGTTTTCTATCTTCTATTTTATTAGGAAATAAATTTACCTTTTCTAGAATTTTTGGTTGAAGTTTTAGCTTACCTTGAGTAGATAGAATTAATCCAAGAAACTATATTTTTTGTTTTGCTATTCTTGCTTTCTTTTTGCTAAGAACTAATCCTTTCTGTTTACATCTTTCTAAAACTATTAATAATTTTTGAAGATGATCTTCTTTATCCTGATTTGTAAAAATCAGTATATCATCAATGTACACTAAAACAAATTCATTTAACTCTTTTAGATTTTCTTCCATAAATCTTTGATAAATACCTGGAGCTTGTTTTAATCCGAATGGTAATACATTCCATTCATAGAGTAACACACTTGTTGATTCTTTTGTTGGGCAAGTAAAAGCAGTTAATCTCTTTGTTTCTTCATCTAAACGAAGTTGCCAATATCCTGATTTTGCATCAAGAGATGAAAACCAAGTTGCTCCCTTGATTTTTTCTAAAATAGAATCTTTTCTTGGAAGTTTATGAGCATCACCAATAGTTGCTTCATTCATTTTCTTATAGTTTATTACCATTCTTCGTTTTCCCCTTTTAATTTCATTATTGTTTTCAACATAAAAAGCTGGAGCCGCATGAGGACTTTTACTTAATCTTATAATTCCTTTTTCCAAAAGATCTTTACATTCTAAAGAGAACTCTTCTTTATCTCTTGCAGAATAAGGAATTTTATTTGGAACATTTATCTCTTTTATAGGATCTTTTAATTTAATGCAAAAAGTTATTTCCTATGATAATATCCATTCCAGAATCTAACATATATATAGATGGAACAATGAACCTATAATTTTGAATAAAAATTTCAACCATCTCTGCTTTTTGGTCAATTTTATGTATTGATTTGTCAGCTATTCTAACTTTTAATGGTTTCTTTAATTTTTTCCAATCAAGTTTTATACTTGAACTAGCAAAGCATTGTGTTGCCCCAGAATCTATGAAAGCATTTATAAACTTTTCTGTTATTTTTATAGTAATAAATGTAGCATTATTACTCAGTCTCTGAGTCTGTTTCCGAGACATATTCAAAAATATAGTCTAAGTTATCATCAGATTCTTCTAATGGTTCCATGAAACAAGACTTAGCAATTTCTATTTGTTTAGTAAGATCCTTTTTATCTATCTTTTTCGGGCATTCATTTGCGTAGTGTCCTTCTTATTGGCAATACCAACATTTACAATTTTCTTTTTTATTCGGGCAATAGTTATTTCTTTGTCTTTTGTTTTTATTGTTATTTTCTTTCCTAAAATATCTCTTTTTTCTCCAGTTTGGATAGTATTTTCTTTTTCTTTGAAAATTTTTATTAAGACCATATTTTTGAGGTATCTCTTTATTATCCTGACAGCAAATTCTGATTATATTTGCAAATCTTTTTTGAGTTGCTTCTTGCATACAACGTTCTTTTATTTCCTCTCTTATTGCAGAGGTTGCTCCACCAAAATTATTTTTAATTGTTCCTCTATTTATTTCTCTTATAAATCTTCCCATTATAAATTCATTAGCAGGATATGGAAGTTTTGTTAT
>NC_029777.3:12251724-12254803 GCF_000817695.3 Arachis duranensis | reverse complement strand
TTGGTTTTCTATTGATGTCATATAATCTCTTATAGTTCCTTTAGTATGAAACCCTATGTAATTCCAAATGTCTCTTCCAGATAATTCACTAAGTTTTGGATTAGTAAAGGCTTCTAATAAGAAGGAATTTAATCAGTTTTCGAAAATTTCTTTTTCGTTCTTTTTGCAGTCTAAATCGAGCATTCTTTCTCCTTCCATTTTCTGGATTTTAAGAACGTATTTTGATGGTATTTTTGTATATTTTGAATCTTTATTTATAAACCATTTTTTAAAAGCATAATTATCAAAACCTGTTTCCCATTTAAATTGAGATTGATTATCCTTAGATGTTCCAACTTCATTTTTTACTTGTATTGGAATTGCTGGTTCTTCGTCACTTGAATAATCTAGTATGTGTTCTTCATTTTCTATATTTTCAGAATTTACTAATTCCTCTTCTATTTGAAATTCCTGTTCCATAATATTATTTTCTTGAGCCATTTTTAATTGTTTAAAAAGCATTGTAACTTCTTCTAATTTTTCTTCAATATTCATAATTTTAGTGGTGGTTTTACTTTTAAATCTGTTATGTTAATTATGTTTTGAAATTTTATGGATGTTAATATTTCTTCAAGTATATCTACTATAGAATTTAATTGTGGGTTAAAAGTATGATATAGATGTGGGGAATCATTTCCATGATAACATTTTTTAGAAATTCCGTGTGAAAAATAAGTTTTTTTCAGGTTTTTGAAGTCCTTCAATAAAACTTATAGTAAAATAAAGATTTTGAGAAAAATCATTTTGTATTAATTTTAAAAATTCGGTGTCATTACAGTTAACATTAGTTAAAATCATTAATTTTTGATCTATTAATTTTGATAACTTAATTATTTCTTCTCTTAAATCTTCTAATTTACTTTTTTCCATTAGGTGACGCTTTTCTTTACTACACTTTTAAGTTAAAAATGTGGCTCTAGCCATCACTAATTACCATAGATATAGCCATCAGAAACTTGGCTTAATTTAAAACCTTCAAACCAGAGAGTAGCTTGAAAATTGTGACTGTGTATCCTGTGTCAGGATTTTTTCAGTTTGCGAGGACAAAGAAGAGAGGGGAGTAAGATGTGTTTGATGAATTAAGAAGGAAAAACAATAGTTAGTATCCATGAATTTTATAATCGTTGATAAAAATATTTATTAAACAAAAAATTAATATTATATTTATAAAAAAGAGTTTACGAATACAAATATTATTTTTTTTAATTTTTAACAAAATACCTAAATTAACTCTAAAATTTTCTTGTTTGATGGGTAAAGTTTATGAGTACTAGTAATGGTTGTTTTTTTTTTTTATTTTAATTTTTTATAGTCATCGTGGAAAAAGTGCCAATTACTTTTGGGAATAAAAAGTAGAAAAATGGGGTTAAAAATTGTAACCATGAGTGCTCTTCTTGCTCCTTATCTTATCCGTATGGGTGCAACTGTGCGTGCGAGGGAGGAGTAGCTAGCAGAGAAGAGTGTAGTCGTGTGTTGTTCCCTCTTCAGTTACATAAACATTGTTGGGTTGTGGTCCGAAACCGAATGGCTCTTTCGTTCTCTCAGTCGGTGGTTAAGGTTAACCACCATCTCCCTCTCCCCCTCCGTCGAAACCCACCCTGCTCTACTTCGTTCCCCTTCCAATCCAACCCCAAATTTCCATCCCTAACCCTTGGAATCCGATGCTCCTCCGCTTCAGCTTTCAACGACAAAACCGTCATTTCCCTCAAACCCAGAACTCCAAACGACGTTACTCTCACCCAAAACGTCAACGCTTTTGCCTGTCGCGCTACAACTTCCCAGTTTGGAGGTACGTACACTAATAACCATTAAGCTACAATTGATAGTAATACCCTGATTATATTTCTCTTCGACCAGAAAATTTTAGTGTTAGGGGCGAAAATAAGGAACATAGGTTTGCATTTGGATTCTGTCTCAGATAGATAGGGTATTTTGTGTCCTTACTCTTAGGAATTGCTGAAAATATATAAGAATTTTATTGTTTCACATAGAAAAATTTGGTTTCTGGAGTGTTTGTGTTTGCATATCCAAACGGAGTATCTGTAATTTTGGTTTGGATGCAGAATTCAAATGCAATCTACATGTTTGATAAAAGGTTCCATAGAATTCTTTTATTCTTAATTTGGGGTAAGATTAATAAGGTTGTGTAATGCCTATAAACTACCAATAAAGTTCCACAATTTAGTGCTATGCGGCGAGGGGAAGGCTTGATAGTGATAACATGGATATGCCTATTTGCGGCTGGCCACGATTATATTTGTGTATCTTCTTTATAATTGTTATGATGGAATATCTTGATATATCTAGGACTTTTCCTATCCCATTTCCTGGGATCTCATGAATTGTCTACAATAATTGTTCGATCCTGCAATTGACCTCAATTAGGATCAACTTTTGTGTAAAGTTAGTGACCTAAGTATATTTCATGAACAAAATGAAAAATGAAAACACATTCTATGTCCTGGAAATTTTCTATTTCTTTCACTGACTAGTTGAGTTAATGGACATAGTTTAGAGTTCTACAAGGGCTACAATAAGATTCACATTTATTTATTAATGGGGTATTCCAAATTTCCACTTGTATCATTTAATCTAATGTCTTTTATAATCTAACACAATGCCTTTCCTGGTTGATACTAGTTGCAATGATTTTGGTATGATAAGGAACACATGGTAGTTTATTAAGATATAATTTATTGGTGGACACATGCGGCATCTTACTACTATAGATACATGTTCCTCTGTAGCTTAGCAATCTGCAATTCTGCTGTTTTGGATGTTACTAAATGTTCCGTCGATTATTGAATGTAAATCTAGTCAGTTGTAATGCAGGAAATATATAACGTGTTGTAATTTGATTCTCCAGTGCAAGAGAGTGACAAGTCATATGTAGAAGCCTATGCCATTGGCCGGAATATTCGTATGTCTGCTGACAAAGCGCGAAGAGTGATTGATCAGATTCGTGGACGATCATATGAGGAAACACTTACTATATTAGAACTCATGCCATATCGAGCCTGTGAAGCCATTATCAAGATAG
>NC_029777.3:12250688-12251697 GCF_000817695.3 Arachis duranensis | reverse complement strand
TAGCAACAACTTGGGTTTAAGCAAAGGAAGTTTGGTTATTAGTAAAGCAGAGGTTAATGAAGGAAAGACAATGAAAAGGGTCAGGCCCGTGGCTCGGGGTCGGGCTTATCAAATTAGAAAGCGCACTTGTCATATAGCAATCACTGTAAGAGGTTTACCTAGTAAGTCTGTCGTGGAAGCAACTCCTGCATAATCCTACAAGGGATAAAATATGTGTTGTTATGATTGTACTCTTACCATTATACGCATGAATATTTCCGCATTTTGACGTTATGTTGTATCTTCTGCAGTGATTCATAGAGGATTATAAGCATGTTGTGAGTGTATGGCTATGACTGAACTGTTTGAAAATTCAATTTAGTTCTGAAAATGAAAATATTTAGCTTCAACTTGTGTGAAGCGTGAGCAATTCTGCTACATCCCTGTTTAGTACAACAATAATCAATTTTTTTTTTTTTGTGGTATGTAGAGTTGTTACATGAATCATATGTTCTATCATAAACACTAGTGTTGTCAAGTAAGCCCCGGTGTTGTTGATGTCATTACGTCTGAAGATTATCTTCAGTTCAGTACCATAGCTTCCATTTGATGAGTCCTTTTCTCCTTTGCTTCATTTTTTTTCTTTTTTAATTTGTGTTTGACTGTTTGGGGATGTTAGTTTTTGCCTACTCTGTTGAGTTTGCGCCCCTGCCCTCATTTTCTTTTGCTGACATTACTTTTTATTTTGTGCTCACCTATAATTTGATGTAGCAGTATTACTGTGATTGCATTTTCTGTTTGGTGTCTAATATTTCATCATTCTTTATTTTTTTATTCATGCCTTTAGTTCGGTTGCTGTTTTTCTTACGCTCTACCCATATTATAGCAAATTGGGTATGTCTAAACTCAGCCCAATCATTTTGTGTGCATTAGATGTTCAAGTTTTATGACCTATTCCTTGTCCAAAAAAAAAAAAAGTTTTATGAACTATTAGATTTTGTTAAATAAAAATCAAAAGATGTAATAAAAA
>NC_029777.3:12245195-12249722 GCF_000817695.3 Arachis duranensis | reverse complement strand
TATTTTCATATATTATATATAATATTTAAAATAAATTATATTTTCAAAATATTTTGATGAAAAATTATTTTATATAATAATATTTTTAACAAAATTAGTTAATTAATAAATTTTGAATATAATAATCTAATTATTTGTCAAGTAATATAAAATAAAATTTTAATTATTTTATATTTTTATGTTATAATTTAAAATATTATTTTAATATGATTTTTTAATATTATAAAATGTTCTTGCATAATAATTAATCTTAATGAATAAAAAATATTCATATATTTTGTATTTATATATTTTATTTTAATTATTTAAAAATAAAAAATTCTGTTGTCATTTGAAGTATTGTGTATTAAAGTATTGTCATTTAAAATATTTAATTATATACTAGGATATTTTGTATTTATTAGAGTCCATTAATGATTTTCTTTTATATTAACCTTTGATTTTCATCTAATATAATCTAACGGTTTATATAAATATCGCATATCCAATAAACACATAATTATTGTGCTTATTTTAGACACACTGGCATACAAAAACAAACCGATAGTTATAAGTCAGAATCAATCCAACAAACCTATAACTATAAGTCGAAACCAATTCAAACAAACCGACATCTATAAGTTGGAATTACTTCAAACAAACTGATAATTATAAGTTTGAATCAATCAAAGCAAACCAACACCTATAAGTCGGTGTTAGTCCAACAAACAATCACCTATAAACTCGTTCAAAAATATATTGAAATAAGCAACACATTTTCTAATGACAAGTTTGTCCAATTTTATTTTCAAGATTATCAAGTTGATTTTGGGGTTAATTCTTATATCTCCGAATTTTAACACAGCCACGTCTCTTTTATATCATGCCGAGTTATAACTCAATTTTCATAAAATTTCAATTTGCTTCTCTTAAAAGATAAACAGGTCAAACTTGGGGATTGTGATCTAGTCATTATAACTCGGCAGCTACAAGCTATAATTCGGATATTAGGTCAAGACATTAGAATTTTCATGACTCACAAATTACCAACACATAACTCGGTCGTTATATTTATAACTCAGTCGTTACAGTCTGGTCCATTCCGTATTACTCGGTAACTACCACCTATTACTCAGAGAACAAGTTATGATCAATTACCTATAACCTGGCCAATGAAACCTATACCTCGACCCAAATTTACCCATTGATCTATTAGCTATAGCTCGATCCGAATTTACCTCTTGAGTAAAATCAGGTTGACATCCTTAATAGCTCTGCAATATTAGGGTTTAGTTTGGTAAAACTTTTATTTTTTAAAAGTAGCTTATAAAAGCTAGTTTTTAAAGATAACTTTTTAAAAAGTGTAGCATTTATGTTTAGTAAATTAAATTAAAAATAATTTTTAATAAACACAAGCAACAACAATTACGTTTGGTAAAATAGTTTTTAAAATTTAAAATATTATAAAAGACACAAATTTAAGCGTTAAATTTAAAAATTAGTTAATATATGAGGTTATAATAGACTTTTAAAATTTGAAAAACACAAGCCAACTTTAAAAGACTGCACCTTAGTTGCTTTCAAAAGTATCGTGATCTTTAAAAACGGGTTATGTTAGGTAACTAATGATTTTCTTGAACAACGTTAACAATAGGTTTTAAAAGTGGCCCAATTAAAATAAAACACACTACATCCCCAAATTACTCGGCAAAGAATTTTATGGTCCCAGAACATTTGGACCATTAAACGGTCTTATAACAAAACATATTTTTTAAGTTTTTTAATAACGGTTAAATAGTCTTTATTTAATTTTAATTATAAATTAGTCCTTTATATATTATTTAATTATAAAATCTATTTTTTATTTTATAAATTATTTTTTTATCATTCATCTATCATATTTATTCATAATAAATTAGATCTTCCATTCATTGTAATAAATATTTTGCAATGGTAATCGATCATAGTTTTATCGTTGATCCAATTACATACGCAGTGAGTAGGAAAAATCGTGTTTCTTGAAAATTCAATCGATTAGATGCACAAACCAATCGATTAAAATTTAGCTTCCCAAACTTCAATTGATTGAAATTGATACACAATCAATTGAATTTTACAAGGTATGTGAGATTTTTCTTATTCAATCGATCAGTCATATTATCCAATCGATTGAAATCATCAAAAGAATTTGAATTTAGTTAATTCAATCGATTGGTTCTGTTACTCCTTCATTAAATTATTATTTTCGATAACCCCATTTTTTAACTTTAATTTTCCAAATACGAATTTTTTATACTTTTATCTCGAATACACAGATATATACATTCTACTCCGATATATTCTTTTTAAGGTATTACACATGGTATTTTAATTTTTATGTTTATTTATTTTTTAAAATATGTACTCAAGATGTGTAACGTAAATATTTTATATATTTGTACATTTTAATAAACAAAACATTTAAATAATTTAAACAAAAAATTTCTTCACATCACATTATAACTCTCAATTATAAAATCCAAAAATAGAGAAGTTAGATTGATACAAACTTAGCAAGACATACTTATGAACGTTATTTGAGGGTTATTAGTCTAGTTTTATATAATATTTTAGGGACAAAAATTGAAACATAATAAAAATATAAATATATCTAACTGTATGATATAGAGACAAAAATACGATAAAATTAAAATTAGTTTTACTAGAAATTAATTTTTTTTATAACAACCAACGAATAAAATATAAAATATTAGATAAATAAAAATTCAAAAAAAAAAGTTATATTTAATAAAAGAATAAATAATAACAAATTATTTTCAACTTGAACCTGCTAGATGGATGAGATGAATATGAACAACATATGTTTAGCACGTGTCCTATAAAAACTGTCACGTCTAAGTCGCTAAAGTCCTTGGCAACAGACACGAGGCTCCTATACGTGTAGAATGGGTGATGCAAGTACTTTCGTAAGCTGGACACGTGTGCTTCAAAATGACACGGGTGCAAGTGCTTGGGGTGCACTTAAATCTATTTATTTCATGCAATTGATCACAGCCAAAGCACATCAAGCTAAGGCAATAAGAGTGAAATTAAAGTTAATTAAATTGTTGAAAAAAGAAAAAGAAAGAGAAAAAATGCAAGGAGCAAAGAATACCGGACAGAGCATTAAGGAGAAAGCTGCTAATGTTGGTGCTTCTGCTCAAGCTGGTTTGGAGAAAACCAAGGCCACCGTCCAAGAGAAGGTAATTAACATATTTTATGAATTATGATAATTAAAATCTTAATTCATATTGTATAAAGTATTATTAGTAAAGCCAAGATAAATCTTTTATGTGATTAATGACTACTTAACTTTGAAACAAACAAAAGTTAAGATATAAGTACAGATTAAAAAGTAGTATCATTTGAAAATTAAATTACTTGAATACATTTGATGATCTATACATTTTTATTAAAAAGCAACCTAATAATAAAATATGAACTCCACATGCTTTTTAGTAATCAGTTATCATTAACATTGAACATGATCATCATGATTGAAGGTGATTTGATTAGATTGAGCGAGTTATACATGGTTTTAAGTATATGTATTAGTTGTTGTCATTAGACCTATTATGTGCAAAACTCATTATTTATGAATGTTTATCTTTATAATCAGGCTGAGAAGATGAGTACACGTGACCCTGTCCAAAAACAGATGGCAACACAAAAGAAGGAACACAAGACCAACCAAGCCGAGATGGAGAAGCAGGCGGCTTATAATCAAAACGCCGCCCACAAAGAGGCGGCACGGGCCGAGGACATAGCCCCAGGCTACTACGGAACTGCCACTCATTCCACAACCGGACAACATGGACATCCTACTGGAGGCCACCAGATGTCTGCGTTACCTGGCCATGGAACTGGACAGCCCACAGGTCAAGTGACTGAGGGAGTGATAGGCTCACATCCTATTGGGACTAACACCGGCACGACTCAAACCTCTACGACCACTACCGCTCGTAATACACGTGCTGGTGTTAATCCCAATGATCCTAGGTATGGGCATGGAACCGGTGGTTCATACTAAGCATAAGTAGTCCAAAAAATATAGTTTAGTTGTTATAATAATAATAATAATATAATACGTGTGAAGTTTAATAAAAGGTAAAAAGTAGAGAGAGAGAGAAAATGTTTGGTTTAAAATAGTGGTGTGGTTTTAGTAACTAAGAGTACTTTAATTTCGTTTTCCGTTTTGATGTTATTTTCTCTTGTTAGGTTCGAGTCTTGTGTGCCAACAATGTACTCTTATTTTTATTTTATCCGTGTAACATGGAGCATCCTGTTCGTGAAGAAAAGTAATAGAGTTTGTAGTTTGTTTTATTTTGAGTCGAAAACCTTAAAGAGATATGTACAATTGTCTTTTAAAATAAACCATTTTATTTTGGGGCTTGACAAAATAAATTTAAAAAGAAAAGAAAAGTGTGATATTGAAATTTTGCCCACCATGTTTGTTTGGTTTTATTGTAACTTTACAAAAAAAATTATTTATATATTAAATTAATTATT
>NC_029777.3:12223906-12241170 GCF_000817695.3 Arachis duranensis | reverse complement strand
AAGGACATTTCAAACGACAATCGTTTGAAGCTTGTAGCAATCAAGTTGAAGAAGCATGCGTCAGTTTGGTGGGAGAATCTCAAGTGTCAGTAAGAAAGAGAAGGAAGAAGAAAGATCAAGCCATGGGATAAAATGCGTCGTGAGCTCAAGCGCAAGTTCCTTCCTGAACATTACAGGAAAGTGTTGAGTTAAGAAATCAACTAACATATTTGATGATGACAAATATTAGATTATTGGGCTAATTATCTAATTAGGTTTGATGATTTTGTTTTAAGTGATGCAGGCTAAAATTCAATAATGCAACAGCCCAAATAAATGGAACAAAAATCTAAAGCTTTCATAGTGTGCTACACTTACAAATAAAGCCCAAATTAATTTAGAACAAAGAAATATAGTTGCAGCAGCCTAATATGATGAAAATTAAATCAGAAACAAAAAGGGGGTATAAAACACTAAAAGTCCAAAGGTGTTAAGCAAAGAAATCAATTGGGTTGAAGAAGAAGAAAGCCAACCCAAGCCCATGAAGACTCCATCAAGCTGAAGATCTCCAAAGCCAAGTTCACATGCTTGCTTCAGTAAAAGAACCAGAGAGAGCTTTGTTCCACTTACTCATTTCATCAAAGAAGAAAGAAAGAGAAAGGTAAGCAAAAAGTAAATGTCTAATCGTCAAAATCAAGCCGTGTTAAGCTAAGTCAGAAGATAAAGGTGATTTATTTCCATTTGCATGCATGTTAATTTCTTCACTCCTCAAATCAAGCCACAGTAAGCTAAGTCAAAAGTTAAAGGTGATTTATTTGCATTTGCATGCATGTTAATTGCTTCACTCATTCTCCAACTTTCTGCGATACCATTTTTGGATAAATGGAGAAAGAAGATAAATGGAGAAAGAAGTCTTTGATCTCTGCCGCTGTAAATCAATAGTTCACAAAGTTTCTTGGAGCCAAAGCACATTCTTAAAGGTTCAGATTTGGGTTTACCATTGAAACAATTTTTCTTTGCTGATTTGATGTCTTCGGTCAAGCAAAAAGAAGATAGCTTGGAAATCCTTAATTTAAGGGTTAATTGAAGAAACTAAATTGACAAGCTTGGGGAAGCACACAGCTCAAGGAATTGACCTAGGAGAGAGAGCAACTCAGCAACATGCAAGGAGATACAAAAAGAAAATTGTTGCTCATACTGAAGCTAAGGAGAGAGAACCAGGGTTTGAAGTTCATGTTCTGAGAAGTCTTCTCTGAGAGAGTACATCAACTTGGATAGTGCTGTCTTTCAAAGAAGCATTCCGCCAGAATGAGGAACTAAATCAGAGTTAAGCAAATCTAGTTCATCACATAGCAACATAGGTTGTTGAAGCATTAATCTCCTTCATTTTTACAGATTGTAATTTACTTTTTAATGTTTGTCTTTCTGTAATTTCTTGAGGTAAAAGGCAAATTGAGAGAGTTCAAGTAAGATCCTAAGAGTAAAAAAAGACAGAATGATACACTTGAGTGAAAAGCCTAGAGTTATTTCAGATTTCTTTAGAAAAATCTGTGTCTTGTATCTTGTATCTGTGAGGTACCCCTTTCTTAGTTGGGTTAGCACTAAGTGTGATGAGTTAGGTATTAGCATAACCAAGTCAAGTTAGGTTAGAACTTGAGTGTGAAAGGATTGTGTCAATTCCTAAGCAAACGATTTGTCAATCCATGGCATGTTGTAGTGCTTGTTGATGGATAATCATCCACCATAAATGAAAAGAACTCGTCCCAAAACCTTCTTACATCGCTCATAAAAAATTAAGATGGTGGCAAACAACCTTCTTAAAGCACATGGCATTCTTAAAATGGATGGTTCAACCAAACATGATCTTATAGTGTTATCACTCTTTAACAGTTCTCGATGCTAAGCGGATTGCTTAAAGGACGAATATAAGACACCATTCACCATTAGCGAATCATTTCAACCAGTTGGTCCTCTTACATTTGACAATAGAATACACAAATAGAATTTTTTTTCCTTTTGTTAGTAAAACGGTATAGATCCGACTGATAGCTCTCTTTTGTGACCTGCGTCGACGCCATTCTTTTTTCTTGTTGTGCCAACTGTAATATTCTAAGATTTTCCTATAAAAAAATGCCTAGATTGTTGGTCATCGACCCGATTAAGTGCAAAGAATTTAATAAGCATTGTTCTTGAAAAATAGTCATCATTAACTATTTCAGAAATAATTTGTTGCTCATAAAGCTCAGTTGATGTTGATTTGGCAAATCAACTTGCAACCTTTCAATTGATGGGTACATTCGGTAAAGATTGAATTTAAATATTCTTCAGCATGCCTCTGGAGCGGCAATCCATCTTGCATCAATACTTGTACAGATACTTTATACTTATAGCAATACTTGTACAAATACTTTATACTCTTAATACTATTACATATCTCTACATTGATATGGCAATCATACTTCAGTAGTAGCCAAGGGTTGTATGGAACTACCCATCTATTGTCAATTGTGACATTTTGGTTTATAGGGATTGGAGTATCAAATCACCTCCTATATTGAGGATATGAGTGATCACCTTGTCGTGTCTTTGCTACGAACTCTTTTGGGTAGTTGCGTTTACATTGACCATTTTTCATGCATGGTAAAGATTGATTAAGTATTCTGCAAGGACCATGGACCATATATCTTAGCACTACCTCATGTAAGTGTGGTTCTGCTTCTTTACATGGTATTTTCGTTCGGACCAAACTATCATATTGGTTAGGATCACTCAACTTGTCATTCTTTTCTAAGATTAGCAACATATGCACGTGTGGCGATCCTTTTTTTGAAACTCAATGACATAAATATAACTTTTCACCTTTTCTAATACACCCTTGGTAATAAAATCCTCCTTTAATTGTTCGAATTTGGCTCTGAAAATCCTAGTTGTTAGATCCGAACGATCCTATGGAGTTTTAGTAGTACTGAGTTCCAAAGCTATTTTTGACCATGATGGATTGCATGCCATAGTGTGAAAAATATCCAGTTTTTCTTCTTTAAGAACAATAGTCATTCCATTCTCGTACTGTTGGGTCATGTCTCGATGACTGTCCACGAACGACGATGGTAATATCGTTCTTCTGCCAATATTTTCTGAAACTAATTATAAAAAAAGTATTATTAGTTTGAAATTTTAACTTTGGGAACGTAATGATCAATCGTATAGCTATTAAATTGAGAAATATTTACCTAGCATTAATCTCTGTGTGCAAAGTATTTTGTAAGCTTTGATCACTCAACAAAATCAAATTGATTAAGATAAATATTAATTATTTTTAATATTTTAATATTAAAAATTCTGAGAATTTGATTTTAATTATAATTTTATAAAATATTTATAATAATAATTAATATATTTACTTAATTTTTTAATAAATTTTTTTGTATAATTTTGTGTATTATCCTGTATAGGATATGAAAACATACTCTAGTTTTATAGTAAAATTCGGTGTCAACCAAATTACATGCACTTATGTTAAAAGATTGTCATGTTGAAAAAAAAAAAGAAAAAGAAAAAAAAGAGGAGGAGAAGGGAAACAAAATCCCATAATGAAAGGCACAACTTAGCAGCAGAGTTTCCTTCTTTGCATTATCACGTAAAATAATAACTATATATATTTTGTACAGGTACATATCTTCGAATCATTGCCACTTCAAATTGGGAAAAAGAATCAGAAGACAAGTCAATTACAAGTGATACGTATGTGGTTCCCTTTGAAGTCTGATCTTCATGCTGCTTGGGACAAACCAGTATGGATCACTTGTTGCTTTTGTCCTTATCAAAATTTATCTATTGCTTCAGATGTATAATCATGATCCATATTCAGTTTATAAATTATCAGCTGTCAATTTATACTTTCTATAATTAAAAAGCAAAACAAGGTTGAAACAAAGAAAAGATAAAATTAAAAAGGTTAATATGTCTTTACTCTTTGAAAGTATATATAATATAACCCATAAACTTAAACTTCCTTTTTTTTCCGACCCAACTAAACTCCGCTTTAAGTGTCCTTTACTTACAATTATATTCGCTTCTCTGCATGTTTGGGCACTATTATTTTGTTAAAAAATATTTTTTTTTAAAGAAATTTTTTTATTTTTTAATATATTTGACAAATTTCTAGTAGTAAAAGTAAAATCACTTTTTTCATATAATAAATAAACAAAAAAATATTTTTATATTATTATACCCAAACATAATTAATAGATAAAAAGACTTTTTTACATGAAATATCCAAACATAAAATTACTTTTACTTTTCTATAAAGTCTTTTAAAAAAAATAACATATTTTCTTAGAAGCTCACCCAAACAAGCCCTATAACCACTTTGTTCCTTTGCCTTATGAATTATGATTGTTGGTAACTGGGAGCTTATGTTTTAATTATTTATTATTCAACGCACTTAATTTTATGTTTGAATTACCCCATTGCTTTTATTCTATTTATGGTTATGCGATAGTGTGAATTAGAGTATGGAAAAAGAAAAAGAAAAAGAAAAAGAAAAAAAGAGGACAGCTGAGAGAAATGAACACAAGAACATTTGCAAATTGCAACCCTAAAAGAACAAAACCCATCAAGTAGGTTTTAGATCAGAGTATAGGGGGAAGTTGCAATTGCAATGTTAAGAAATAGTTGTAAGGAAACTCAACAGCAAAACATTTCCGAAAATCCTGTCAGTACCACTAAGTAGCAATGCACAGCAATAACAAACAATAATCATAATAACTCTAATATGATGGCAAAACCCAAGAATGCATCTGACTACGACTCATACTTCATACACCTTTACGCAACTCCGCAGCACCGTGTGCAAAGTGACATCTGTCCCCAAAAGTGCAAGATCCTTTTGAAAAATTCTCACACAGCTTGGTCTTGTAGTTGCTTCCAGGAGCAGCCGACCCCGGGGCACCTTGGTTCGATTTAGGGGGCGCAGACATCTGCAAGGTCAAAAGTAATTCCTTTACCATGTTGCTCGCCTCCTTAATTTGTTCGAAACTTCCCTCGAGTTCTATGTTTCTGAGATTTGGATCCGATTCGTGCTCTCGAATCGAAAGTTTGGCTCCTGTTTGGCGACATATCTGCTTCGAGTTTACACCACCCTTCCCAATGATAGCTCCAGCAAGGGAAGCTTCTACACTGATCTTGGCTGTAGCATTGGCACCAAAGCTAGTGGCAGGACCAGGGGGCGGCTCCATTCGACCAGGACCAGCCATGCGACCTACTGGAGGGGGACCCATGGCACGATGATCATCAAAATGAGCAATAGGCTTGCCAAGTTCCCATTCACCATGGGCAAAATGACATTTATCACCAAATTTACAGCCTTCAGCAGAATTAAACTTGTTGCATATGCGGGTTTTGACAGAAGACTGTGCAGATCCATTAGGGACAGGTGGTGGTGGGGCTGCAACGTTTCTAGATGCTTGAGGTGCAGCAGGTGCCAGATTCATCATTTGGGCAACAGCATTGTAGCCACCAGGTACATAGTGCAAGAAGTGGCAGCCCTCACCAAATGGGCAGCCAGCAGTACTGCAAAACGAAAATATGATACAATCAGGCAAGCACCACAGGAGATATAATTAATGGCGACACAAAGAAGAAGAGAGAAGTGACCCTTCCATGTTTCTAAAGGTGAAAGTAAACACACTAACTGATTTCCACCTTCATTTACTTAAAGAATGTGAAAATGCTCAGAGATCCATGGCTAACTTGTTATAAAGCAACTTTAGCCTAAATTGACCATTCAGTTATCTACTATTATATAAAGTCATGCAATCTAAGTATCTCTCAAATAAATTTCTATAACAGATCCTCCAAATATAACTATTTGAAAAAGGCTAAACCCAAAACCAAGTTCCTGATTCACGATTTCTCGTAACCAGTCTAGTCGACAAAGTGACAATATACCAGAACTCCGTCTAACTTGCAATTACAGTAAAGCAGACCAAAATCACGAATAGTCAGATACTGTGATTTTCCCAAAGACTCGGAAGAAGTTGGGTATAAAACTAGAACTGGAAAGGTGCTACAAGCATGATAAATACCATAGAATACAAGAACACAACATTTATGATAAATTTCAAACAATGCACATATCGTGGCTGTTTCCAATAATGCTTATAATACAGGTAACTATATCCTACTTTAGAAGTAAATTATATAAAAAAGGACAAAGGGAATTTATATCTAATGACCTCCTTTATGTAGATGGCTTAGTTGGATAAAAGAACAATTATATCAAGTATTGAAGACCAAACAGGTTACAGGAGCAAAGATAAGGTAATACTTAAAGACTACCATAAGGGCGTTTGCTATTATAGATAAAATCATGATTGAGATTAACTTCTTGTTTCTGGCTGAAAGTTTTATATCAGAACTTCAACTTATATTATTATGAGTCTTTCTTAAAAGGTTATGATGACCAAAAATATGTTTATTTGCTTCAACAGAAGTGCAAAACTGGAGACCAAAACTGGTAAATTCACGTGTAAAATTTTAACATCATACCTGACACAACCAATCAACATTCAATTCATATTAGCTTGTTCATAGCTTATCAATTGAAAGGTGGGTTCATAAGAAATAGAATAAGTAAAAGCCAAAAAGTCACTGTTGAGCATAATTAAATTTAAACAAGCTAATTGGCTCTAAGGTTATATGGAGACAAAAATGATCAATTTATCATTTGTGTAGTGGTCTCAGTGCCAATTATCATCCTCCCACTTCTTATCTATTTCGTGCTCCATTAATAAACCAAAATTCTCTCACAACTTGTTTAGACCAAAGAACAGTAAGTACCTGTATAGAAGCTTTGGATGCTCGATTCATTAGTGGAGTTATACAATTTAGTTTTCTAGCAATTAAATTTATATTAAAATATAAAATATGCAGTTGATAAGACTTATTTAGACAGGAATAGATTAGAACCTGAAAAACTTGGTACATGGCTTCGATTTGCTTCCTACACCAGTTGATAAGGAGTCCAATTCTGTTGCAAAACATTATTACTTCTTCTCAGTTAACATACTCTTGCTTATTAATTTAGTACACTTTGTTCTAAAGCTGTTAAGAACTTAAGAAAGAAGAATATCATATTTACTTCTGAGTAGTAAGATTTTAGAGATTTTAGAAATTTACCTGTTTACACTTTCAGTTAATTAATTAACATAGCAAGCTTTTAATTTAAAGAATAAAAATTGCTTTTGCATTGTAATATGTTTAGAATTTTTTTATGTTAACACTTAGATGTTTTGAGCTCATTATGAGACATTTTAAAGAAAGCAATGGGGACAACCACATTTATCTGATATTTTCCACCGCCATACCAATCTGAAACACATATGTAGGTATATTTGTGTCTTTGTGAGAATGGGAGAAGAAAACTCCTCCTCATTAAGCTCCACAGCAGACTGAATCTATATTTGTTCTCTCTCACACACATACGTACATAAAAGTTTCATGACAGTGTGGATAAGCTTAATTTTTAACTCATTATTATTACATTTTATAGACACAAAGGAAGAAGTTTGCACATAAGTATTACATTAAGCCTACTTTGAACAAGAAAGGAAAAACAAGCAGCTTTCAAAGCAGAACCAAAATATAAGAGGAGTAAACAAAACTACAAAAGTGCAAGAGGAACCCATAAGAACTAGAATGCTAAAAAACAAACCTTGCTTGTTTTTCTTGAGTCCTCCGTTAACGTTGAATCCGAATTCAGGCCTTCCTCTCTTACGGGTATCCATAGATCGGGATCCTAATAAAAGGAACGAACTTCTGAATCAGAAGGCCGAACAGGGGAAACCCTAGAAAGAATAAGGATTTAATTTTCAAGTAGAGGGATCCAAGTGGGAAGTAGAAGAACAAGGAAAGAATGGCAATTGCGGAGGGTGGTGGAAAAACCCTAACCCTAGCCGTCACCCTTAAAGAGGGGGTTTTTGGAGGACGGAGGAACAGATAGAATTGAGAAAGGGTGGCTTCGAAAAAGAGAGGGATAGAAGGGCAACGCTGAGATTATAAAATCTTTCTTTTCCATTTTTTTTTTCTCAGATTTTTATTGATTTACTACAGGAGTGACGTTATAAGTGAATACATCACAAAATAATTAATATGACATGATATCTAATAAAGTAATAATTGATTTTCGTCCCCTGAAATTTGGTAATGTAGATTATTTTAAGTTTTTAACCTAGTTTTGTTAAAACTATTGCAAGTTAACAAATGAAGTAAGCACAATGATAAAGTTTACTTACATTCGTTGTATTGCTTAGTATATTTTACATTAGGTAAATAATAATTCAAAAAGGCACTTATTTATTATTATACCATATTATTCATATATGAATGTGTTTTAATATTTTTTTCTCATAATTTAAGATGTTAAACGTTTTTTTTTTTCAGAAAATTATTTGTACAATTTTGAATTATTAATTTATTATGGTCGAAAAAAGTTTCTAATTTTATAAGCTGTCAAACATCAATTAGCATGAGAATTGGATTCTCATTACTTCGCGTCTCACGTGCTCCAATTCACTTAGGTGAGTGATCACATGAGTGAAAATCTAATACGTAATGTCAACATTTATTATCACAATTTTTTTATTCAATTTAATATATAATGGCTGTAAAATAATATTACAGAAACAATTAATTGTATAGCTAATTTTTAGATTCATTAATTAAAAATTTATATAAACATATAAATTTAATTAGATGAATATATAAAACTTTTAGTAAAATTAAATTATTTTTTATAATATTTTTTAAATATGTGAATATAAACAAAAGATTTTATTATTAAATAAAAACATAATAATGTGTTTTGCAAAAATAAAATAAAACTAAAATTTAGTTATTCTAATAATAAATTATCTTATTATAAAGTTATAATAACATGCACGTACACACGCACAGCCACCGACATCCACCGCTATGCTTTCACCCTCGCTACTGCATCTTACGATAACATTAAAATGACAAGTACATACACACGCACTCCCACCAACACCTTTCTCATTGCCCTTGCCTTTGTCCCGATATCTTATTCTTCTTATATACTGCTCTTACCTTCGCCTCTGCATCTTATTCTTACCAAAACATTAAAATAACACACACATCTACTGACATTCATCTCCTATCCTCATCCTTGCATTTTACTATAATATTAAAATAACACACGACGCCCTCATCCTTTTTACCATAACATTAAAACAACACGCACGTACACACGCACACCTACTAACACCCACCTCATTACTTTTGTTTTCATTTTTGCATCTTATCATAACATTAAATAACACGCACGTACACATACCTGCCAACACTCACTCCTTATCCCGCTTCACCCTGTAGAGACATATATATAGATTGACTTTTTATGTATATACAATTTTTTGTTCTTTTAATTAGTTACTAAACATATGTGACAAATTAATTGAATAAATAAAACATAACATAATACGAAATAAGCCCACATGAATTTACTAAAATAAGAAAAAAATAATAATAAAACACATTTACCTTAGTAATAAAATATAGATACCCACTTTTTTTACTTTTGTTTTTAATATAAATTTACAAAAAAAGGTTAAATAATCAACATTTTTCTTTATCTTTGTTTTACAATTAAATTAACATTAAACAATTTTCTATTTTTTCACTTAAAAATATAAGTTTCCTAACATTTTTTATTTTTTATAATGATTTTTTTAATATGTGAATATAAACAAGAGATTTTATTATTAGAATAAAAATATAATAATGTGATTTTGTAAAAATAAAATAAAACTAAAATTTGTTTATTCTAAATAATGAATTATTTTATTATAATGTTAAAATATTACGCACGTACACACGTACACCTATTGACACCTACCGTCATATCTTGACCTTCACTCTTGCATCTTACCCGTAACATTAAAATAACAAGCACGCACATCTACCAACACCCACCCTACTACCATTGTCTTTGCCCTCATCCCGACATCTTATTCTTCTCATCCCACTATTGTTGTCCTTGTCCTCGTCCCTGCATCTTATTCTTACCAAAAAATTAAAATAACACACACACTTACCGACACTCACCCCCTACCCTCGCCCCTGCATCTTACCATAATATTAAAACAACACGTCCGCGTCCTTGCTCTTGCATCTTATCATAACATTAAAATAACACGCACGTACACACGCACACCTACTCCACTATTTTTGTTCTCATCCCTACATCTTACTATAACATTAAAATAACACGCACATTCACTGACACTCTTCCCTGCCTCATCCACGCATATATATAGATTCACTTTTTATGTGTATATAGTTTTTGTTCTTTTAATTAGTTACTAAGTATATGTAACAATTAATTGAATAAATAAAACATAACATAGTACGAAATAAACTAATATAAATTTACTAAAATGAGAAAAAAAATAATCGAATACATTTACCTTAGCTTAAAATATAGATGCCCATTCTTTTTACTTTTATTTTTAATATAAATTTACGAGAAAGGTTAAATAATCAACATTTTTCTTTATCTTTGTTTTACAATTATATTAATATTAGACTACTCTCTTTTTTCACTAAAAATATTAGTTTCCTAACATTTTTAAAATTAAATATCAAGAATTAAAATAAGTTATTGTACATATTTTTAGTTACAAATTAAATGTGATTAAGAAACATAGAATTTTTTAATAAAGTGGCGTTAAGCATAATAAAAAAGTAGCTGTCAAGCACAATAAAGCAAAATAGTGAATAACAACTGGTGTCATTATCAATTTCTAGACATCATTCCAAGTCAACATCAAAAAGAAAGAAGACAGAAATCAAATAGATATTCCTAATTGTTCCTTGATGTCAGGAACAGTAGTATGCATTTTTGTACCTGAAACTAGGCATATATACGCAGGCTAAAAACTGCGTCAATTTAAGTATAAATTATCAATTTACGATCATCGACTAATACACTACTGTATGGTGAATGGTCTTTGTTGACCAACCTGCTTCTATTTAACCAAATCATGTTATGACTCTTTACATCCTCTCATTGACTATTTTCTATGAGACATTAGATCCTCCACAACCTCAACAGAATCGATCATTAGCTGAAAATTCAATGCCATGAAGAGCTAGTATATTAGCCCACAAAAAATACTACCTTGCAATTTCACACAAGTTCATTTAGCAATAGGTTAAGACTTGAGAATAAAAGAAATAACACCGTTAATTTTCCAATATTGCTCCCTTTTTTATAGCACAATACCACAATGTGAAAATGGCTTAATGAAATCTTAAAGTATCAGCTATTTTTATAGTTCCGTGACAAGTTTCAGCTATTTACATAGCCACTTGATTGCTAAAGCTCTCTAGAATGTCCTCACAATAAATAATAAATAAATAGAATAGGAAGCAAAGAAAGTTAATCTTCCATAGCACATAGCCGCATACACCCAAAACATTAACGGCATCAAAGTAAACATAGATACATATAACTTCCGATCCTTAAAATCCAATCTGAACACAAAGTGATTGAAAGCAACATCCCCAGCACGAACTGCATTTGCACGAGGGGCATTTCTAGGTAGGGATGGCAAAACTCTCCGATATGCGGGGATCCCTGCGAGGACTGCCCCGAATGGGGATCCGATTATGAAAAATTTTCTCCGCGGAGATGGGGATAGGGGAAAAATTTTTCCCGAAGCAGGCGCAGGGACTCGAGCGGGGATCCCTGCCCCGTCCTCGCTATTCCCGAAATTAACGAATTTCCTGAATTATCCTTAATAGTTTAATTCTCATATACGTTTTTTAGTCATTTCTCACACACACATATAGAAACCCAAAACTCCTAATCTTTATTTGCATAACCATTCTTCAATTCAGAGATCCTTAACGCTATCCATACTCCATCTAACCTCTCTGCAGCCACCCCCTCGCCACCCTTCTCACCGCATTGTCACACCTCACCATGCCATTACCCTTACCGCGTCGTAATTTCTATTTGCGGCATTCTTTTTTGTAACTCTGCCATCGTATCCATTCTCCTCTCTGTTGCAGCATCTCCCACCTTGTCCACTGCTTTGTCCTTTGGCTCGTCGTTGCATCCTCCCATTGCGTCATTTCGAAAGAAGTCACCATCGTGTCATTTAGACTTTTTGTATAAAATCTTGCAGTTTTTGTATAAGATAGATACTTGCAGCTCTAGTCATATGGAAATTAATAATTAGTTAGAACTATTATGTAGATCGAAAATGGGGTCCCCGCAGAGAATGGGGATGAGGAGCAATATTCCTCCACAGCGGGAAATGAGGATGGGGATAGGGAGCAAATCTGAGGGCGGAGATGGGGAGCAGGGAGGCATTCCCCGCCCCCGCCCTGCTCCATTGACATCCCTATTTTTAGGTGCTGCATAGATAAAGGATAATAAATTCAGTAAGAGCGAGAGAGAGTGAGAATGTTAATACGAGTATATTCGAAGTAACTCACACACTACTAGTTGTGATCCAGCCTCGTTGACTTTTATTTCAGCCAACCCATCTTTGACTAAGAATGATAAGGTGAATAAATTCTTCATTCTTTGAGCAAAGGAGTTCCTATTCAAAATCAGATTCTCAAGTTTAACAAGCTATTTTTTTCTTAAGATGTTAAACATCATTAACATATTTTTATCTGTATCAGCTTTCACTTCTCTTGGACCTCCGCCAAGCTGCCAAAAAAAAAAATAACAACAACAACAACAATGTGAAGGAAAAGAAAATTGTATCGTAACTACATAATAAGCTTAGTATTCTGAGTAGTACACAATATTCTTAACTTCAATATTTTGACGTTCTACTTATGGATAAATGGGTGATAAACTGATAGAAAGCAACTTACTAGAAATTAAGACATGAAAAGTCAAAAATTAGAAGCAACACAAGTCTATCAAAGAAATTTTTATCCAGTTAAAACCTCTTGTTAACACGGATTTTTATACCTTTGTCAATCGAAAACTTCATACATATTAAATCAGTTTATTACCTCTTCTAGTCGGGCCAATTCATTGGGCCTCACACGCTTCCTACTTCTATGATTAACAGCCTTCCTCTGCATTGCTTTAGCATAGATGGGACCATTCCTGAAGGAAAAAAATATTGGAAAAATATATTGGTGAGGTATAGAATAAAGTCTTCTAAATGCATTGAAGTTACATTGTATAGCAGCCGAAACCCGCTTTAAAAACATGTGATGCTGATAGTCCAACATCATTCCAGGCTATTGAGATTCTGGTGCAACCTTATGTGCTAGTACTTGATCCACCATGTCCTCCAAATTCTTCAAGAATGTGCGATACAAATTCTGAAGGAGTGACTACACCGTTAGCATGCCCCTTCACAGACATTACCAAGGATTTTGTTATATCCAACAGAGCCTTTGCATCAGCCACTTGTTCTCTTGATTTTGTAATTGGAATTAGATAGAACGGCCAATCAGAATTGAGAATTTCATTTTAGTAGCAAAAACTATTAAACATCATACACCACGTCAATTAGTTACTCCTCCTTGCAAAAACAAAACCGCTAAAAAAATTTTGTAATGGGAATGTGGTGAATAATTCTTGGAATATTCAGACCTCCTGGACTGAGGGTATATCGACATTTAAAGACCATATCAAGGATTGGAACAGGTCGGTGTTTGGGAATATTTTCAAACGAAAGCAGAAAATCCTTAGAAGATTACAAGGCATAACCAGTAGTTTGACATACAATTCAAATCCATTTCTTGATAAGCTACAGCAGGACCTATGGCGAGAGTATGAAGATATTCTTATCCAAGAAGAAATTCTTTGGTTCCAAAAGTATAGGTGCAAGTGGATTAAGTTTGGGGATCGCAATACAAATTTTTTTCATGGCTCAACTATGATCCGAAGACGCAGAAACAAGATTGTGTCTCTCCAGGATTATAATGGAAATTGGGTCACAGACATGGCAGCTCTCGAGGTTATGGCTACTTCCTTCTTTATGGATCTCTATTCTGACAACTCCGTAAATGTTCCTTACATTGTAAATAATATGTTTCCCAATCTTAATAGTACTGATTTGCAAGGCTTGAACCAAGAGGTATCTAACGCTGATATTAAAGATGCTATCTTCTGTATTGGAAGCTGGAAAGCCCCTGGAAGAGATGGTCTACAAGCCATTTTCTATCAGAATCAGTGGAATAGAATTAGGGATGATGTCTGCAACCTGATCAAGAATATCTTCAATCAACCTGACAAGATTGGAGAGATTAATGAAACTCTTATTACTCTTATCCCCAAAGTGGAACCTGTTACTCACCTTAAACAATTGTGGCCCATCAGCCTATGTAATGTATCCTATAAGGTGGTTACAAAAATCTTGGCTAATCGCCTGAGAAAAATTATGGATAAATTGGTGATGCCTACTCAATGTAGCTTTGTTCCGGGGAGACACAGTTCCGATAACATCATCATCACCCAAGAAGTCATCCATTCTATGCGACAAAAAAAGGGAAGAAAGGATAGATGGCCATCAAGATTGACTTGGAGAAAGCTTATGACCGGTTAAAATGGAGTTTCATCAGTGACACCCTTATGGATATTGGTCTTCCCCAAATGTTTATAAAGTTAATTCTTAACTGCATCTCAACTGCTAAGATGAGAGTGCTGTGGAATGGTGAAGAGTTGGAAGAATTCTCCCCCTTAAGAGGCATCAGACAGGGAGATCCTATATCTCCCTACATCTTTATTCTCTGTATTGAGAGGCTGTCCCAACTTATTAGTGCAGCGGTGAATCATGAATTCTGGAAGCCTATCAGGCTGAAAAAGGACAGCCCACCTATCTCTCATCTCTGCTTTGCGGATGACCTTATCATATTTGCTGAAGCCAGTCTAGATCAAGCCAATGTTATTAACAAGTACCTTGAGGCGTTTTGTGCAAGCTCCGGGTAGAAAGTCAGTAAAGAAAAGACTCGTATTTTCTTTTCCAAGAATGTGGGGCATAATGTCCGAACAGAGATAAGCAACACTCTGCAATTTGCCAGGACTGATGACTTAGGAAAATACCTAGGTGTTCCTATTCTTCGCTCCAAAGTCTCAAGAAATACCTTTGAAGATATCATCAACAAACTCAATATCAGGCTCAATTCCTGGAAAGCCTCATCCCTTTCTCTTGCGGGAAGAGTTACCTTGGTGAAATCTGTCTTATCCTCTATGCCTTCTTATATTATGCAGTCTGCCTATTTGCCTTCTTCTACTTGTGATATGATTGATCGTAAATGTAGGGATTTTCTTTGGGGAGATACGGAGCAGTCTAAGAAGATACACTTGCTAAATTGGAAGAAAGTTTGTGAACCCAAAAATTCTGGTGGATTGGGTATTAGACATGCAAGCCAAATGAACAAGGCTTTCATGATGAAAGCTGGATGGGGTTTGGTTGAGAAGAAAGACGCACTTTGGGTCAGAATTCTTAGATCAAAATATGGTAGTGGTAACAATGTCATCCCTAGAGTAGAAAGAAAGAGGAGCAACTCGAACCTCTAGAAAGAAATTTGTCAGTTGTGGCCGGAAGTCCAAAGTAACTGCATTTGGAGGATAGGGGACGGGGCCCAAATTCGTTTCTGGGACCATAACTGGGTTCCAGGACTAGGTCGTCTCGATAGAGTCGTAAACCAGGTAAGTAGTAATTTTAATTACTCAAATTCACTAATGGAGTTTCTTGAAGTTTCAGGGTATTGGTATACTAGGAAGCTACAAGAACTATTACCGGAGGATGCGGTGAAAAAGATAGTGGCGATTTCTCCTCCATCTCCATGGAAGGATACTGACCATTTAGCTTGGGGGCCTCACCCCTGATGGGTTTTTCAGCACCAAGTCAGCATACCAGAGCTTGTCTGAAGGGCAACATAATCCGAATATAGTTTTTAAGCAGATTTGGAATTGGCAAAGTCCAGAGTGAATCAGAACATTCCTCTGGTTGGTGGCCCATAATGCCATCCTTACCAATTCAAAGAGAAGGCGAAGACACCTGACAAACGATGATTCCTGCCCACGGTGCCATCATCATGATGAAACGGTTATTCATGTGCTACGAGACTGTTCCTACGCGCAATGCATTTGGAAATATCTTCTCCCTCCCAATTTTGTGAACTCTTTCTTCAATACAGATCTGAAGGACTGGCTGATGCAGAACCTCACTAGCAAGAATGAATGGTCATGTCTCTTTGGTGTAGCTGCCTCCTCTATATGGCACTTTAGGAACAAGCTCATTTTTAACAGCCAGTCTATTCCAATGGTTACTGCGGTGAGTCGAATTAAAGCTCGGTCGGAGGAGTTTCTAAAAGTCATGAAAAGCAACATTCTACCCAGGAACCTCCAGGCTGCCAGGGATTGCTACATTGCTTGGTCTCGACCCCTTACAGATTTTGTGAAACTTAATGTTGACGGCTCCTTTTATGCCTATAGAAACAATGCGGCGTGTGGTGGAGTGTTTAGAGATGCAGATGGTAGATTTTTGAAAGGTTTTTCATGTAATTTAGGTGGATGCTCTATTATGCATGCTGAATTATGGGCAATCGTCCATGGCCTGCAAATTGCGATAGTTAACGGATACCAGTCCATTATCATAGAATCTGATTCAGCTGCGGCTATCAAGTTCATCAACCATGGCTGCTCCCCAACTCATGGGTGCGGTATTTTACAACCCACACTACTTACCGGCAAGTGCACCGGGTCGTACCAAGTAATACCTTACGTGAGTAAGGGTCGATCCCACAAGGATTGATGGATCAAGCAACAATGATTGATTGATTGGTGATGAGCGGATAATTTATACGCTTTTTGGCATTGTTTTTAGGTAGTTTTTAGTAAGTTCAAGCTACTTTTAGGGATGTTTTCATTTGTTTTTATGTTAAATTCACATTTCTGGACTTTACTATGAGTTTGTGTGTTTTTCTGTGATTTCAGGTAATTTCTGGCTCAAAATAAGGGATTTGAGCAAAACTCTGAAAAAGGCTGACAAAAGGACTGCTAATGCTGTTGGAATCTGACCTTCCTGCACTCGAAATGGATTTTCTGGAGCTACAGAACTCCAAATGGCGCGCTCTCAACGGCGTTGGAAAGTAGACATCCAGAGCTTTTCAGCAATATATAATAGTTCATACTTTAATCGGAAATTGACGACGTAACTTGGCGTTGAACGCCAAGTACATGCTGCTGTCTGGAGTTAAACGCCAGAAAAACGTCATGA
>NC_029777.3:12222104-12223758 GCF_000817695.3 Arachis duranensis | reverse complement strand
AAGTGGATTTATGCATCAATTACTTACTCATGTAAACCCTAGTAGTTAGTCTAGTATAAATAGGATAAGTTACTATTGTATTAGACATCTTTGGTCTCAGTTTTGTTTTATTCTTCATCTTAGGAGGCTATTGATCATATTCAGGGGGCTGGCCATTCGGCCATGCCTGAACCTTTCACTTATGTATTTTCAACGGTAGAGTTTCTACACATCATAGATTAAGGGTGTGGAGCTCTGCTGTACCTCAAGTTTCAATATAATTATTATTACTTCCTATTCAATTCTCTTCTATTCTTATTCCAAGATATACGTTATACTTAACTTTGATGAATGTGATGATCCGTGACACTCATCATCATTCTCACCTATGAACGCCGTGATTGACAACCACTTCCGTTCTACCTTAGGCCGGGCGCATATCTCTTAGATTCCCCAACAGAATCTTCGTGGTATAAGCTAGATAGATGGCGGCATTCATGGGGATCCGGAAAGTCTAACCTTGTCTGTGGTATTCCGAGTAGGATTCCGGTATTGAATGACTGTGACGAGCTTCAAACTCCTGAAGGCTGGGCGTTAGTGACAGACGCAAAAGAATCAATGGATTCTATTCCAACCCAAAAGAATCAAGGGATTCTATTCCAACCTGATTGAGAACCGACAGATGATTAGCCGTGCTGTAACAGAGCATAGGAACGTTTTCACTGAGAGGATGGGATGTAGCCATTGACAACGGTGATGCCCTACATACAGCTTGCCATGGAAAGGAGTAGGAAGGATTGGATGAATGTAATAAGAAAATAGAGATACGAGATGAGCACAGCATCTTCACACCCTTATCTGAAATTCCCACTATTGCTTTACATAAGTATTTCTATCCCTTTTTATTTTCTTTTTATTATTAATTTTCGAAACCCAAAACTATTTAATCTGCCTAACTGAGATTTACAAAGTAACCATAGCTTGCTTCATACCAACAATCTCTGTAGGATCGACCCTTACTCACGTAAGGTATTACTTGGATGACCCAGTACACTTGCTGGTAAAGTTGAACGGAGTTGTGGAAAGAAAAAGCTTCTCTAACAGTTCCTGGAATTATTGTTGATCACAATTTCGTCCACCAATTGGCTTAGTTAGGTAAGCAGAAATTGGTTTTGAGATGTTCAAAAGGTTTAAGTTTGAATTCAAAATATCAAAAGTATAGACAATTAAATAAATTTGGGAATAAAATATGGATAAACAGTTAAGGCTTCAGAGTTATCTATTTTTCCGGATTAACTTTTCTTACTAACTATTTTAATTATGTAGGATTTAATTTATGGCAAACTATATGTGACTAGACCCTAATTCCTTAGACCTTCATAGTCTCCTCTAAAATTCATTAACTGCCAATTCCTTGGTCAATTAATTCCAATTAAAGGGTACATGATCAAATTCCAATTTGCATGCCACAAAAACTCTAATTACCCAAAGAAAAAAAGGATTATATGTCACGTATCCCGTTAAATCCAGATAATTAGAATTTAGGAGAATATGTTTTCAAGCTGTTGTTCAAGTATAGAGCTTTTCCAAGTTATACAAGAACTCAAATAGAAAGAGGGCCATACTTCCGTTCCACCCAAATTCATAAAATAAAGAGCGAAAACAATTCTTAAAT
>NC_029777.3:12221593-12221778 GCF_000817695.3 Arachis duranensis | reverse complement strand
TGCGTGAGCCATGCGTCCGCGTCGGTCTTCGCTGGTCATCTCTTTGGTTTCTTCTTTTTCTCTGTAGAAACTTCATCAAATCCATCCGAATGCTACCTAAAATGAATAAAATTGTACAAAACTCAAAATAGCATCCATAGTGGCTAAAATATAATTAATTCTAAATTAAACTCAACAATTTAGAT
>NC_029777.3:12218895-12221404 GCF_000817695.3 Arachis duranensis | reverse complement strand
TTATAGTGGGGTTTACAACTGCAATCCTGAACAGTTTTGACATCTCACTCTCCTTTGAATCAAGAATGTTATTGTCATTCAGAATTAGAATCCGGATGATATTATGAATTTCTCTGATCTTTACATTTTAGTTTAATCCTTGAACACAGCAAAATTTACTTTGATTTATTTTTCTTTGGTGCTTTGCACCTTGAGCCTAGCCGTGACTTTAAATGTTTTGTCTCAAGAGTTACTTGACACAAAAACACCACAAGCACTTAACTGGGGAACTCCCTTTGAGTTCTGATTTTTCTTTCAGTTACTCCCAGACAGTGGTGCTCAAAGCCTTTGGCATACCCTGTTAAACGCATTTGGTCTCGACTCTAAGTGTTCTGTCTCAAGGATTACTTGACACAATCACACCACAAGCATATGACTAGGGAAACAACTCTTTGAGCTTTTGATCATGTCCGACCTCCCTAGTTATTGATGCTCAGAGCCTTAGACCCTGCTTATATTATTATTTATTTATTTATATAATGATTTTTTTTGCTGTTTCTTTTGCTTCAAGGATTAAATTTTTGTTTATTTCAGAGAAGTCATAATAATTCTCTAAATTCCTATTCCTTATACATCAACATCACTTGATTCAAATTCAAATATGCACTGTTCATATCATGCATTCAAAAATCACAGAAAATACCACCACTTTTAAGTAAATGAGACTATTCTTAGGATTAAACTCATTTTCTCATGCAATACATCACTTATTTTTCTCTTCTTTTTAGATTCAAGTTCAGTGAGTGGTACATGAAACATCTTTTCAGCATTAAAGAAATTTAAAAAAAAACTAGTCCAAAAATTCTAACTAATAAAAGATCATGCAACAAACAAAGCAAAATAGCAGAAAGCCAGAACATAACATAGAAAAAAAGAGGGGAGGAACAAAAATGAAAGGAACTCAACCATCTTAGTTATTCAAGCGGTCGCTTTATTCTTCAGGTTGTGCTCCTCCGTGAAGATGATTCGCCTCCCTTTTGTGCCAGAAAACTAATAAGCGCATCGTCCAACAACACCAAACTTAAAGGTTTGCTTGTCCTCAAGTAAATAAGAACTGAAAATAGAAGAGACAAATACTATGAGGAGAGAAAAATAAAAGGATAAAAGAATAAGAGAGAATTAGGATTGGGAGAGAGAGAGAGAAAGAAAACTGGGCGGCAAACTAGTGTGGCGCAAGCGATGCGAACGCATGGGGCACGCGTTCGCGTGATTGCATTTTAGTTAGTTGACGCGGTCGCGTCGGTCACGCGGTCGCGTGACCCATGTTATGCTTCGGGCGTGAGTGCAGCTTCGCGCCTGCACAACTCTCTGTTTGAATTTAAATATTTGCCAAATTTGGGGTGACGCGATCGCGTGGGGCATGCGATTGCGTGAGTGGCTTCAGAAGGGAATAACGCGGACGCGTCGGCGACGCGCTCGCGTGATAGGGATTATGCGTCTAGCACCAAGCCAGCATCACTCCAGCACAATATTTGGTTGTGCACCCTTTTTACGTCGAAAATTAGGGCACGCAGTTGCGTGGGAGGCTAATATTCCCACATGACGCGGACGTGTCACTTATGCGGTCGCGTGGGGCGATTTGTGCCACCGGCACGCCTCCAACCATGCTCCAGCATGACTCTCTATTCGTTTTTATTTTCTCCCCTCTCCTTGCGACGCGGACGCGTCGCTGATGCGGTTGCGTCGCGTGGCATTTTTTTTAAATATATAAGTTGATGTGTTCGGTTCCTGGGAGAACATAGCTGCATGATCAGAAAATTAGTAAGAACTCAATAAAAATAAAATAAATGCGAAAACTACTACTACGAAAAAAACTAAGAATGAAAACAAACGATCATACCACGGTGTGTTGTCTCCCACCAAGCACTTTTAGTTAAAGTCCTTAAGTTTGACATGTGGTGAGCTCCTTGTCATGGTGGCTTGTGCTTGTACTGATCCAGAAATTTCCACCAATGTTTGTAATTTTAGGCAAGCAGAAATTGGTTTTGAGATGTTTAAAATGTTTAAGTTTGAATTCAAAATATCAAAAGTATAGACAATTAAATAAATTTGGGAATAAAATATGGATAAACAGTTAAGGCTTCAGAGTTATCTATTTTTCCAGATTAACTTTTTTTACTAACTATTTTAATTATGTAGGATTTAATTTATGGCAAACTATATGTGACTAGACCCTAATTCCTTAGACCTTCTTAATCTCCTCTAAAATTCATTAACTGCCAATTCCTTGGTCAATTAATTCCAATTAAAGGGTACATGATCAAATTCCAATTTGCATGCCACAAAAACTCTAATTACCCAAAGAAAAAAAGGATTATATGTCACGTATCCCGTTAAATCCAGATAATTAGAATTTAGGAGAATATGTTTTCAAGCTGTTGTTCAAGTATAGAGCTTTTCCAAGTTATACAAGAACTCAAATAGAAAGAGGGTCATACTTCCGTTCCACCCAAATTCATAAGATAAAGAA
>NC_029777.3:12206732-12218719 GCF_000817695.3 Arachis duranensis | reverse complement strand
CTTGCTTTGTCCATTCTGCAGCTTCTAATCTGTGTTTTCTGGGCTGGAAAGTGGGTCAAAACAGCCCAGAATTCGCCTCCAGCGTCATTTGTATTTTTGCAGATCGCGCATGTGACGCGTCCGCGTCGTCCACGCGTTCGCGTCATTTGTGCATATTCCAGTCCACGCGTTCGCGTCAGGCACGCGATCGCGTCATTGCGATTTCTCCATTCCGCGCGGTCGAGTGAGCCATGCGTCCGCGTCGGTCTTCGCTGGTCATCTCTTTGGTTTCTTCTTTTTCTCTGCAGAAACTTCATCAAATCCATCCGAATGCTACCTAAAATGAATAAAATTGCACAAAACTCAAAATAGCATCTATAGTGGCTAAAATATAATTAATTCTAAATTAAACTCAACAATTTAGATGCAAATTCACTAGGAAAAGATAGATAAGATGCTCACACATCACTCATCCCTGTGCCCCTCTCATCGAGGACATTCGTATCATGGCAGCTCGCTTGCAGCGCATTATTTGGTTACACTCCCTTCGTGAAGCTAACTCAGTAGCAGACCTTCTAGCCAAAAAAGGGCAGCACCGCTTGGTTTACACCAGTTCGATAGAGCACCATCAGAGATTAGTTATGCACTCTTTTGTGATTGTTACGGGGCCCTCCGTTTAAGAGGGTCTTGATCTATTTTTTTTCTTTTATTTTTTTTAATTTTTTTTCTTGCTGTTGCGGTCCTTCCTCCCTTTGATCATCAAAAAAAAAAATAACACGTGTTAAAATATGGTTTCATTATTTGTAATATGACAAAAAAAAAATATTACAATCTCGCTACGTAACCAACAAGGATTTTACCAACTCCTGTCAATTCTTGCTTATGGTTGTATTTAGTGAAAGTGTCTTTGTGGATGTGTCTCTTAAATATAACTCCTTATACGTGTTTCTTCTAGTAGAAGTGTCTTTGATATTAATTATTGTTGACAATAAATTGACACATAGTATATTGATACCCTATACTTTTTCAAAATATTAATAGGACTAAAATAAATTACAAAATAAAAATTTATAACTACTTTAAAGTTTAACTCATATTTAGATGTTTAAAAAATAAGTACAAAATGATGAAGAAATATAAATTACATGTTAGTTAAAATAAGTTTGTTAGCTTCAAAATTTTATTTTTTATTTTTTATTTCTTATTTGTAACATGTGAACTCTAAAATGAATATATTAAAAAAAACAATAAATATCAGCTTTAATTTTAAATACTTGATTTTTACTTAAAATATTAATAAAAAAAGGACAAACTTTATCTATATTTCTATATGACATATAATAGGGATATGAACAATAGTTGGTATACAAACTTTTTCTTTTCAACATGTCTTCAATTTCTTATGTAATCTTTATTTGTTTTTATTAATTTTAAGAGTTGAATCCATAACTTTTTTTTAGTATAACATTTATTATTTTTTACTAATATCAAATTACATTAGCTTGAAATACCTTATCCGCACATCAAATTACCTTCATGTAAACATGATTATATATTATGCTTGAGGAATTTATCATCTATTAATTATTGATGGGAAAGAACATCATGAATGCACACCCTAACATGTTTAGAGCCTAGTGTAAATTTAGGGCCAATGAATGATTTACGTTTGCGCATGAATCCACTATTGAATACAACCACTACATTGTCTACATAGTACATACCATGCCAAGGAATTGCAGAGAAAACTTGTTGTCATGGAACCATTCATTTGCATTTACATGTTCATTGCATATTGTGCCTAATTTTAAGAAAACCGCACCTACTGAGAATTATGTTGATCTCTGTAATGCATATCAGGGTAGGTATGTATGTATGTATTCTGCGTATTCCTCAAATCTGCACCACCATTTGTGGTGGTGATGAGATAAGAGTATCTTCATTGTTATCTTCTGACAATGCGAAGAATTGGCCGTCCTTCTTCATTTTCCCATTCTGTGTCCTCAGCTCGCATCTGTAATCAATACAACACATGTATAGCAAAGATTATATAAAGTTGACAGTAATAAGATTTTGTGATCCTACACCAATGATTGGATAAAACAGACTTAACTATAGCCTTTTATGAGAAATATCTAAGGAGGATCAAAGTTGCATACCTTGTTGAGATTAACCCATTCCTCCATCTCATTAGCTTCTCCAGAATCATAATACAAACCATTCTTTCCCTGCAAAGAATACAAGTACAGAATTTTTGCCTATTACCCACTCTGAGTCTCTGACCATGATGAAATCACAATGTACATCACAATCAAGCTAATGGAAAATTCAAAATACCATGGGAGCTTTGTTAATTGCAATCCCAGCCTCATGGATTTCATTCCTAGCTTTTCCTGCTATCGCTTCTTCTCGAATAGGTTTTTTCGGGGGAACAACACTATAAGAGCTGCCATTTATGATGATCCTTCCTCCTGCAGAGGGAGCAGCAGCACGATGCTGCACATTTTTTAGTGAATATGAACCCTGTAACAATTGATTCGGGTACTGAAACTGGTGGAAGAGTAATGCAGAAAGGGGCATCATTGAATAATTTTTCTTTGCATCTCAGGGACTGAAATTTTAGTTAAAAGTTCAGATCAACAAATCACATCATATGCATACAAGAGAAGGTGATTACCGGTTGGGATGATGAGTTGTGTTTCTTTGGAGAAGATGAAATTGTTGAATGGAGTGAATCATCATGAACATGCTGAGCTGGTTTGTAACAGCTAGTTTTTCTCCACTCTCTGATTGCATTTTCCATCATCATTTTCTTTCTCTATTGTTTTTAGCTACAATTTTGCAAAGTATTGAAATAATTAGCATACCTTATTTGGTGGATAGTTGAATTGGTATTCACCTGTGTGAGAAGTTGTGTGTGTTCATCATCCGAAACCCTTAACTCCTTCCGAAGCTCAACCATCAAATCAGCTTTCTCCTGATAAATGCACAACCATAGGAGATGACTCTTGAAACACTAAGATCATATATAGAAATTAGAAAACACATACCCAAGTTAGAACATCAGATTGACATTTGAAGGCTAACAAGACATGAGAGTATGCTTCCTTCTCAATTTGATGAATTAGCGTGTCCATGTTTCCCTGCAACTTCTGGTGGGGAAGGGGGGCAACTGGAGCAGATCTTCCATTGCTGGCTATGGTGCTATTTTGATTCAAGGGAGGGACATTCTCATCTGTGACTCAAAAATTCAAGGGCTTTAACTTAGATCATGCACAATCAATTGTGTTCTCTATAATTTAAAGCATTAGGGTTTGAAAGAATAATCACTTTCTCATAAAAATATGAAATTGCTGCTGCCATCTGAAGAATTCTTGTTATTAGATTCAGTAAGCAAAATGATGAACATAGAATGTATAATCATACCAGTGTGTGAATGTTGATGATGATACATGATGAAGGAAAGAACTTGTTTCCGTACAATGCATGCACAAGAGAAATGCGGAGTGAGTGAGTTTTCAGAGTGGAACAAGAAACAACAAACTCTCTTTTACGTCATTTCTTTCTAGCAAGTACGACATGCGTTTCTTCTTCTTCGCTATAAAATTTAAAATCTTTATAAAAAGGTGATGCGCGCAATTAACTTTAGGTGAAGTTGATTAAATGAATTTTTATCTAATAGTTTTTAAGGTAAAAATTTAGGTGAAGTCGAGTAAAATTGATATTGAGACCCGTTGGATGAAAATTTAGTCAAATCATCTGATGACTCTCAATATCAATTTCACGTGAAGTCGACTTTACCTGAATTTTCACCAATTTTTAATTATCAACTTTTCATGAGTTAACTGCAAGTCTGCAACTAAATTTTTATCGTAAAGTTACTAGTAAATTGAATAAAATTTAGTTTTATTTTTTATCTTAATTTTTTTGGTTTGGTTTGGGCTGAAGATCCTTAACCTCCCCTTGGGCTTTTTCTCTTATTTGGTCCATTTACATATATTCAAAAGCCTATTTGTTTATTGGGCATGGTTTCTGCTGTCTTTGGGTCTGGGCCAGGATGTTGGGCCTGGATCCTGACAAAAAAAACGCTTTTAATGAATGAATGTTTTCCACTTTTATCATTACGTAAATTTTCATACCCTTGAAGGTCATTTGCCTAATCACACTATGAATAATGGCATATAAAAGAGAGATCATGGTACTACTAGCTACTAGAATCTCCTAGATCAAAACCAAGGGTATAATAGGAAGTCAAAATAATATATTCATTTAATTTCTGTTTGTAGTTTGCACATAAAAAATTGACATATACAAGAGTGTTTACTCACAATATCCCAAAAAAAAAACCAACTTTATATTATACATTGATTTGATCCCGAAGATGGGCTATGGTAGATAGTAGGGGCTCCCTCACGTGGGACTAAAAGCATAAAAATCTTCCAAAGTGCTGTCGATTTCGTAGTTTATACTCATCCCCCACATACATCTATATCTTAATTACAATTTCGGGAAAACAAAGAAGAATCTGGATAACAAAATTAAGGGAAGAAAACAAAACTAGTCTTAGTTAATCTTCATTAATATTTTCCTAATGAGTCTGACAAGCCAGCTAGCTAGTAACATAGTTGGACTGAAAATACTGTTCCAAAAAAAAAAGTTTACCGAGCAATAGCAGATCTCTTCAAATTAATTAAGTTTTATAATTATCCAACTCAAATTATGAGGTTTTCACATGCTTATACTGAAAACATGGAAACATTAAAAAGAGGTGAAAGTGTATGCGAATGTTGATGATGACGAAATCGAAGTGTGAATTTGATTTACAACGCTAGCTAGCTAGGAACATGGATTTACATGGTTTAATATATTTTAATTAATGGTATAGACATGCATTAACACTAAAACAAACAACCTTTATTAACGAATGAACTAAGCAGCTATTTATTTATTATTAAATTATTTTAGAATGTGATCCAATACAACGCAAAGTGAGTGTTGGTGAACCACGTGCAGAAGGCATGCAGCATGTTATTGCCTTTATTATTGTTCAATATATATATGATCAAAATCTTCAAAATTTTTCAGTACCTTATATTATTTCATCTTGGTATATTGAAATTATTATTATTCACTATGAAGATCATGATCATCATCATCAGATGCAGAGTAGTTTTGACTGCTATGTTGGCCTTGTTTCTGGTTTTTCTTTTGTTCTCTTCTTTCTTCCACAGCCATGATCATCACAAATCTTCTAAGGAGATAGGTCTCTCTAGGAAGTTGCTATCTCAATCTATGGATTCTATTATTTCAACAAGAAGAGTTGGAAGCAAGAAACAGCATAAGAAAGTTGTGTTTGTGCAACAGAGTTTGAGGAAAGCTCCACCAAGTGTTCCAAATCCTACTCAGAACAAGTAGCATCGATCTCATCATCGAAGAAGAAACTCTTTGTGATTTGATGTATTCTATTGTACTTTTTTTTTAATTATTTGCCATAATTATATAGTATACTATTTAGTTTTCCATATTATACATTGTATTAAGGTTTTGCTAATAGTAGTGTTCGTTGATAAAGTTAGAGAGCTCAGAATGATTTTGAAATACAAAATTCTTTTAATTATTTATTTTTTGAAGAACATAGATATATAAAATAAAGAAATGGAATTCTTAGATTACACGCATGGATAGTGAAGAGTATTCATGGTACTGAATTAATGAAGGAAGGGTGATTGGGTGACAAGAAGTCACGTTTGGATGGTGGCTAGTGCGTTGTCGTTATATCTAAATTCTAAGCATTGCCAATTCGCCATGCACCTTTTAGGTATTAATAATTAATAATTAGGTATAAGCTTCACTTTACAGCCAAGAAGATTGAAATCTCTACTTGGCTGTGACATGAGAGACATATACAATGCCTGCATGTCTATATTAGCGTTTGAGTTGAAAAATGATCATGTTTAGATGGAATAAGAAAAACTCAATGCCAATAATTTTTAGTATTTTTTATCGTTATTTAATTAACATAAATATTAAATTATTTTTAACAAATAAATATATTAATTTATATATATAAATTTTAAAAAATATGAGTATAAACTATATTAATTTATATGTATAAATTTTAGTAAACATAAGTGTAAATGGTATGTTTTTTATGTGTAAATCTCTATAAATATGAGTATAAATTAGTATTGGTTGCTAACTTAAAATAATATTATTTATTCGTCATGTAGTATTGTTCTACTTAAAATATTAAATAAAATTTCAAATCCCATAAAGTGAAAGTGAATTTTTTTCTTCTTGTGAGCGTTCTTTTTTATTCATTTGGTATTAATTTTCTATATTTTAACTACTACAACTGAGAAATTTTTTCAATTATGAATATTATGAAAAATAACTCAGAAACAAAATGAAAGATAAATTTTTTGCTAATTATCTTTTAATTATATTAGAAAAAAATTGCTGAAAAATTTGACACAAATTATATTATCAATGAATTTTATAATACGAAGAATCGACCAATATTTTTAACCACATTAGTTAAAATCATTTAATTTATTTTAAAATAATTTATCTAATATTTTTAATTTTAGACATTTCTTTTTAATATTTTTAAAAGATAAATCTTAGCTACAATATTGGTTGAGAAATGTTGGCTATACTTCCTCTATCAAAAATTCAAAATCATAACCGGTATCAAAATCATGACATATTTAATTTTGATATGAGATTAATGATCTTAATTTTTTTTTTTTTTTGGTTAACTATGGTCTTAAATTTATTGAGCCTAAGGTAAAATTAAATAACGGTTGAAAAGACTAAAGCTATTTGTTGAATGCTATTCAAATTTCAGAGCCCATACCCCTCTTCCCTTTTGAATTTTCAAAACAACAATTTTATCTTTAGGCCTGACACATCCTTCATGTGTTGACTATCAGTTGGGCTATCCCCTGCCCTAAGGTCCAACTTCTTGTTTGAATTAACATAATATTCCACACCCATAAATCTTTAGCTCCATCCATTAATTGATCTACATTTATAAAATTAAAATATATGTATATATATAAAAAATCAGTTACAAATTAATTATTTGTATAGAATAATATTAACATATATTTTATATATAATATTTTGTCCACTTATTATCATTGAATTGGATCTTATACTAAGGTTGAAATTGTATAGATTATGAAACATTATTATTCTCTAGATGATTTGATCGATCCTATCTTTGGAATAAAATGGGAAGATGTTGGAGGCAGGCATATTCACTTTAATTTTATGTTTAAAGGGAGTTTCTACTAAATTAAAAGAGACCATAGGCAGCGGGTTTCACTCTATTAAAGCTTTTTCCATATCCATGTCTCTCTAATAATAAAGCAAGCTAAGCCAAACAAGTTTTGGAATAAAGGGGAACACATACACAAGAATAAAAAGAAAGAAGGCATCAATTCCATCTTCTTTTACTGTGTACTAAGAACCCTGTACGTCATTGCAAAAGGATTCTCAATTCTCATTGACTAGTCTTCACTTCCCCTAACTCCATGCTTGAACTAACTCATCAAAATCATAATAACATCATCATCAAATTGAAACTATATATATAGGTATGGATTTAATTTTGATCTAACTACTCTAGGTGTAAAATTGTTTTACACGTGCATTAAATCAAATAACGTTATATTAGAAAAAAATAATTATTAATTACATGAATGATTATTTAATTGAATGATTGTAATTATATGACTCGATAAAATATTTTATATTATTAGTGCATGAAAATTAAACTTTCTATATATAAAAGATGGGAGCCACTTAGATAAAGATATCAAAAACTTTTTTTTAAAGATATTTTTTAAAAATTAAAATTTAACATATATAATCAATTAAATTATGTTATTTTTATTAAAATTAGACTAGACAAATCAATTTAGTCAAAAAATTAATAAATTAAATTTTGAACCAATATAAATTAATATTTTTTTATAAAAAATGACTTAAGATCGATTTAAAATTTGATTCGCTATTTTTTGTCAAATTAATTTATCTAACCTAATTTTAACAAAGTAATACAATTTAATCAATTATATTTATTAAATTTTAATTTTTAAAAAATATCTTAAAAAAACGTTTTAATCGTTTTTATCAAAGTAATTCCAATAAAAGATTCCTTTTCAACGTTTGTATTAACATTAGTGTAATCATCATGTTACGCATAAGATTCAAGATTGATATATTACTCGAGCATATTTCATTACGCAAATTATTCAATATCTAATTAATTACTTAATTATTGTACTTGATGTTTTCCTAAGACAGCGGAAGCATAACATGGCTCAACCAGCAGACAAATATTTGTTTTCTTATTAGTTTATTTTCCAAAAATATAGATTTATTAATTAATTGTATTAATTATTATTATTTATTATTGTCGTATCTGTTGCTTACATGGAGCTCAAGATCCAACATGAGTTAGACAGGAAGTCCTAGACCCCTATCTTAAATTAAGATTAATAATTAATTATTCTAGCAATTAATTAACTATACTAAAAGTTAATTAGTTAGTGGAAATTCATGCTTCTGATTTTCAGGGACCCATCCACTAGCTAGAGGATAAAAAATTTGTTCACCATTAATTCATTAGAAGTAAAAGACAAATTTAACCATTATTCACCCCAACACGAATGCAGCTGGCATATGCAATTTGTGATGCACCATGAACAAATTAAAGTAGTATCATCAATCATATAGAGTAGTTTTACTAATTAATGTGAATTATAGTAAGAACTTTATTAAGATTTTATGTAGAACTTTCAATTTTGCTATATATGTAGAGGAATGAAAATAAATGTCGTCCTCCATCCTTAGCTAATTAAGCTGAATGATATGATTAAAGATGTCACATTGTCACCTTTATTGGTTTAAATGCATCAGCATATGACATCAATGACTTGTGCCATTGTCATTGACATGTGCTCTTTCCTTTAAGGTTATAAGGTTTCACTTTTCTTCCTTTTCTTCCTAAACGTTATATTTTTTCCATTATTCTATATATTCGAGTAAGACACAACACGTTCCGAGACTAAATCTTTCAACTGTGTTTTCAAATTTACAGTTTTTATTATTTTAATTTAAAATTATTTATATTAATTCTTGAAATTTAATTTTGGACATTATATTAATTTTTAGACTTTTTTCAGTACCCAATTAACAAATTAAGTACTAAATTGATTCTAATTTATCACGTTGGACACATGACTAATTTATTTTAACATTTAAACAAGATAAAAACGAAAAGAAGAAGAAGAGTTTATATGATAAAAAAATCATTATATTTTCTTTCATTCTCTAAAAAAAATTGTTTTTGCCTTATTTAAAAGCTAAAATAAAAAAAAACATGGCTAGTCTTAGTATTCTGTTTGTTGATTCAACGCTAAAAAGAGTTTAAAAATCAATATAATACCTAAAATTAAATTTTTAAAGTCAGTATAATAAATTTTAAATTTAAAAAATTAAAATAATAAAAATCATAAATATCAAGAACCATTATAAAAATTTAGCCTAATTTAAATTATCATCACAAAGATGCCTTTAAAATAATTGACAAATTTACAATTTAATTTTGATTTATCAATAATATAAAATAATTTTATACATATATTAATTATATATAATATATTAATAAAAATAATTATATTTTATATTAATTATATAACTATATCACAGCATCAAATTAAACTCGATAAGCTTATTCATTTAATATTATTACTTTACTTGCAAAACATGATTTTGGATGAAAAGGGTACTATATATGTTGGATCTATCACTACTATAACTATATATCATCATCTTTTGTTTCAATAATTAACCTATGTATGTCTAGCTGTCCTGTAGCGAGTTTGGATGCGTGCATCATGATCTATGCACTTATCTATACCTAACAGGGGACCATCATAATTATTTTAATATAATTATCATCTAAATCAGTGTTAATTAAGATTAATAATAAGATTCTATTCATGACCATGAACCCCAAGAAGAACTGTATGTATCTTCTTCTATTCCGCCTAGTGTGGTACATAAAGCATATTTTAATTTGTACCTTTCCTAATACTATCTCGCTTTCCTTTTTCAACTTTTTCTTACCCCAAATAATAAAAAAAAAAGGAATAAGGGTAAAATATATGTGGGGACTATAAGGTTGGAGTAGGTGAGAATGAGTCCACTCTTAATTGAAGAAGTGGCATATAGAAACAAAACTTGTTATGAAAATGAAGGTAGCAAAAAAAAAACCATGGTCATAAATTCATATCATGTGGCCTAAAACTGACATGTGCCTAAGATATGTGCAATCAGCATGAGATACGGTAGGAAAGTTGGAAGTAGGAAGCTTCAAGGGTTAAAATATCATACTCTCCCAATAAATTATACAATAGGAGATGAAACTAGGGGCAGCTAAATAAATACCATAAAGAATAAGAAAAATGCTAGGTTTAAAATATTTCATACAATGTATTATGTAGTTAATACAACTATGGCAATAATAATAATAATAATATATATGTACAAGAAACATGATGTTTATGTTTTTTTTGGCAGCAACCAAGCATGCACTAAGAAACAAGCATGCAATGCCAAAATTCGTTTTGACAATGGATAAAATGTATTCCCCACAATTTAGTTATATATACGTCCGGAAGACAAGGAGCCGTATAAATCTATAAGGCTTTCTTTTTTCATTATTATTATTTTTTTATTTCTGCTTGAGAATCCATATATCCTAAAACTTAGTTCATATTTGAAAATTAAATACTTATTAAACACTTTTTCTGATAGAATTTTTTTTCGGTTAATAATGTATTTTTATTTCTCTTTATTGTTTATAAAAAATTATTAGTTCTCTAACAAAATTAATTTTTTAAATTATTATATCTACGAATGACCAAATTTATAAGCTAAGATTTCTAAAGATGATATGAAATAATAGTTTCCTTTATATATGTCATATATGAACATAACTCTTGCATTGCTACAGCAAAGAATTGCTAAGTAGATCCACATAGTTTTTTTTTTAATGAAAAATTAAAAATTGTAAAAAATATTATTAGAGATATAATTATTTATATATTTTTTATTAATTTAAATTAAAAAATAATAATTTGACGACATGCTATCAAAAATTACGCAAAATTCACACAAAGACGAAGAAGTAGATATCTTAATATGAAACAAGAAACTAGCAAAGTGCTATGAAAATTTATAATTAAAAAAAAAGGAAGAAAAGAATTGCAAGTTATAAAGTTAAAGGCATGAGATAGAGAAGAGAATTATATTGCACAAGTTCCCATCTCTGATTAGTGATGTACCCTTCTCCGATCTCCCTCCCTTCCATCTTTTGAAAATTAAAGTTGCAACCAAAAAAGGCAGATCAGATACATATGATTAATTAACCCTATTTCCCACACTAATCATAACAATTAATCATTAACAACTCAAATTCCAATGTGAGAAGATAGAGGAAATAAAGAAATTAACAAGGTGAATAAGTAGTGAAGTGAAGTATATAGCAAAAGCAAGAAAATTAATTAGCAAAACATGGATCCAAAAACACAACATTATTATTCATCTCTCTTTCTTTTCAATTCACATGCTTCGAGCTAACATCTCTTGAAACCTTCTATCAGATTCTTGCTTCTCCAACCTGAACTTCTCATGGCAATTCGCAATGAACATTTCAGCCAACACATCAATCTCATTCATCTCTTTCTCTTTCTCTTTCTCTTTCTCTTCACCTTCTTGAACCTTCTTCTCCTCAAGCCACCTTAGATACCCTGCAAGTTGCAAATCGGGACAATCCTCACCACCATTGTTACTCTGAGTTGTTGATGATTCTTCACAGCATAACCCTTCATAGACCCGTTGAGGAACCGGCAAAACATGTGACGATTTGGAAGAGCACCAATTATAATGAAGCCTAAAAGACCCCATTATAATCTTATTGCGGCGCTTTT
>NC_029777.3:12199945-12206711 GCF_000817695.3 Arachis duranensis | reverse complement strand
ATAATATTATTGGTAGGGTTATTGAGAATGTCAAGCATAAATTCCTTGACCTTAGATAGTGCACGAATGATTCTACACATGTGGGAGACTATTAGGGTGTGGATGATTCTCTTTAGTTTCATGGAGCTTAAGGTTGAAGTTGAAGATGATGATGATGGTAGTGTTGATGCTTTCACTGAGAATACTTGAAGATTATTGTTATTGTTATTATTATTGCTTCTCACATTTGATGAGTGGCTAAACATTTTTTCTCTTTTTCTTTGTGGCAGGTGGATATACAACTATACATACATATAACACTATGCTCTCTCTTATTTATATATATAAGGTGTGAAAAATGGTGTTCCCTTGTTTCCATTTTTGCCCTTTCGCTTTTAGTTTATTTAAAGGACTATGCCATTAATTATCTTTTTCCTGTGGAAAAAATAAAAAGAATTAAATAGTAAAAAAATGCAGTAATAGGCTAATAGCATGCCATTGTTCTTTTTTCTTTTCTGGATATGCTTGCTTGGGATAAGATACCCGCTTGCCCAGTTCAAAATTTTTTGGATATAGTTTAGTTTAATTTGTGATCTATGCCACTTGATGAATATATACATTTTTTTAAATACTTGATAATTAAAAAAATAAAAATAAAAACAGTCAAAATTTATTTTATTAAATTTTTATTAATTGTCATTAGAATTAATAAATATCAAGTAATAAATTTAAACTTTGTTTAGTATTATTTTTTTTGTCAGTATTTTTTAGGTCAGAATTCAAATTTTCGACATTTTGTTTAAATATATTAGTGAGTTAATCACGAATTTACGGGACTAATTCAACTTTGTTAGTTGTAAATTGTAATATATACGAAGAAGCATATTAAAGATCGTCAGAAGATAAAGCGAATTTTATAAAAAATATAAAAATTCGTTGGAGTGCAGCAAACTTGCTCTAAATATAAAAAAAAATCATATTTAAAAAATTAAAATTAAAAAATTAGGTTTGAAAAAATAATATTTTTTATTTTATTTCAATTAAAAATCCATAAATCTATTGTATAGATAGCGTAGTACTATTAAGCCGTTCGAGAACGGTGATTAAGGCTTAAGAATCGCCAGCGCATTAAGAACCGTATTAGAATTATTTAATTATTGATTATTCTAATAGCTACTAGTACGTAGGAGAAGAACCAGGATTAAATAAATGATTCATTTAATCTAATTAATGCTTGAAGAACACAGACAAGTAGTGGTCTTAATGGCTTATTGCTAAGAACTTTCGTTCAAAGTACTAGTAAATTTAATTTGCATCCAAAGTTGGGAACTTATGGTATATGCGTACGTACTTTGATACCTTATTTACGTAGATCTTTAATTAATTATTTTGCCTTATCTTATGTAGTATTAGTATCACTCTGAGAAGAACATGTGTCACTGGGTGACGTAAGAAAATAGATCAGCATAACAACGATAATATTAGACTAACAATAATCCACTTCCACAATTATAATAATAGTAAGAATAATTTTATACTTTTACTGAAAATGATTTAGGAAAAATATGATGGGGTTTGCTAATCAAAAACATTTTATGCATTTTAAGTCTTAAAACTATTTAATTAGTCAGTTCGGTTGTATATACAATGTTTTTTTATAAATAAGTCCAAATAAATTAATTCTAACCTAATAAAACTCACTTATATAGTGCGCTTGTAAAATTATATTTTTTTTTTGCGTTCTTTCTCAAATATTTGTATTCTGTATTTTTTTTTTTATATTTTTTTTCTTTTTTTTGTGTTCTTTTTTCTTTGTGTATTTCATTTTCATCGTCTTTTTTTTATTGTTGTTATTATTGCTGTATTTTTTTTTTTTTATTAATTTTACAACATTGTATATTTTTTTTCTTTGTTTGATTGTATCTCTAAATTTTTATTTTCTAAAGTAAAAAAATTTATAAAAAAATAAAATAAAAAAATAAAAAAGAAACAACAGCAAAAAAATAAAGAAGAGAAAAAAATTAATTATACAGAATTTATTAAAATACAACGATAATATTAGACTAACAAAGTAACAATAATCCACATGCACAATAATAAATAATAATAGTAAGAATATATAATTTTATACTTTTACTAAAAATGATTTAGGAAAAATATGATAGGGGTTGCTAATTAAAATCATTTTATGCATTTAAGTCTTAAAACTATTTAATTAATAACATGTGCTATATGACAATTAATTAAGGTGGGGTTAGTTACCGACTTAAATCAAAATGAAAGTAATTAACCTGGATTGATAAGTATGCATGCGCTATCAACGAACTCTTGTCTCTATCTTCCCTTCAAATTAAAGAACTAAAAATCGAGTGGTAAGTAGACATATACAATGTAAATGGCTCCGTTTCATGCACGAAAATAAAACAATACAATTTATATATTTAAAAACAAATCTGACAAAAAGTAGGCAAAGGTCGATAGTAAAATTTGTTATCATCCTAATTAATCTTATATGGATAATTGGTTCACACGTTAATAATTAATAATCAACTAACAATACACTTATAAGGATTATGATTTTGCATCTTCTGCAATCAAAAAATTCGAAATAAGTGGCTATAGATTTTAATTTTGAAATATGAGAATAATTTCATATTTATATTAGCTCTTGATTTTTTAATTTTGAACCATGTGAGATTGGGTAATGCTTTCAAATATTAATAGCAGCAAAAAAGAGTAATAATATTAACATAACAAAAACATAAATAATAATATTATTGTAAAGTTTTATATTTTTTAATAATATAATTTTTAAAACGTGTATAAACATCGAATTTTTGCTTACCTTATATAAGTTTTGAAATTAAATTAGGCAATATCTGAACTTCCTTCGAGAAAAATCATAAACGACTTCTGACAATTATTTTGAGAAATAACGATGTTCTCAATAAAAATAAATATTTTTTCTGCCTTTAATATTTATTTTAATGATACTGATCAGTTCTTCTGTTAATATTTTTTATTTATATTAACGGAATAAACTTACATAATATGTTAAACAGTTGATTTATCTATTAAAAACTAACTAAAATTATTAACAATTTTTTTTATTAAAAGTTTCGTTATCTTTTAACAATAATTATCAAGACTGTTTAGTTTTTATTTTTATTATTATTTTTAAATATATTAGATAAATTTATTGCGTAAAATTAAAAAAATAGTAGTACATTTTAAATTATTTTCATATAAATATATTTTAAAAAAATTATTAATGAAAAAACTATTCAATCTCATAAAATTAAATATTAATAACTGAATACAATAGAATGCTGACCTGCCGACTCAGGATTATCTCTCAAATCTTAATATTGAGACATGTCCCCCTATAATCTATATTTTTTTCTTATCTTTATTATGAAACTAAGGTCTTTGACTGACTTTGAATATATAATTTGGATTTGATGAAGACATTGGCGAAATTACGTGCACTCTATTATTAGCTTAAAAACAATATGTGAGACTTTGTATATTGATTATGAAAGAGACTGTTCTATGTACATATATCTCTCTCCACATACACAGTATGTACTATAGAAAATAAAATTATATGAAAGATAAATAATTAATTAGTGTGGAGCATCAAAATCAAAACTAGGATTTGTATCCTCTTATCATATGCGATAAGATCATCTTGACAGATAGGGATAAAAGCAAATTTACTCACCAATTAGAAGATGTGTTAGTTGTATGCATGGTGTTTTTTTTTATGTTGGAAAACCACTCTTGTCTTTATCTCTACAGATATGACCTTGATTTTATCATTTAACAACAAAAGAATTAGCTTATTCAAATCTACTAAATCGTATATCTAATCAGGATAATTATTAATGAAAATCATATGCCATTCAAATAAATGTGAAAGGTCAGATACATTCGGTAATCTTATTTGATCAAATTATTTTGATAATTAATTTTAATTAAGTTGATCTAATAATTTATTTATAAAATAAAAATCAGTTGAAGAAAAATAAAAAGATGTATAATAAGAGTAGAAATTATTTTTAATACAAAAATAAAAATAATATTTTGATTTAATATTGAGGTTTAGAATATATTATATTATTGTAAATATGCAGAAATATTTGTATAACATGAAAAAGGCGTGTTACTATAGTTTGATACGTGTTTAATATATTTTATATGTTAGTCAAAATATTACTACGTATTTAACATGTCTTTACGTATTGACCAAAATATTGTCACATAGATAACACATCTTCACGTGTTATAGCATACTCTCCCGTATTAATTTACTATCTATAAAATTTATCCACTTATAATTATATTAAATAATCTTATTTCTAATAAAAAGATCAATATTTTTGTTCATATAAAAAAAATTAGCCTATAATAAAAAGAAAAAATTTTGGTTAATTTTATTTACAAATAACATGAATGTTTAAAAAACAACAAATGTAGAATAGTAATTAATAAATTCTTCAATGATGTTATTTGTATTTTAATTAGACAAAACAACTTTAGTTTGTATTTAAAATAAAATAAATTAGCATTAAATTTCTTTACCATAAAATAAATTTGTAGTGTTTTTCTGACATGAAGCAAGTGCAAGTGCAGAGAGAATCCTTTGTAAAAGAGAAAATTAACCTCCCTCTACAGGATACCCAACTTTATTTAGTTTAATTCAATTTATATTAATTTGTAGCGAAAGTTACAAATAAATTGAGTGAGACTTTCCCCATATTCCCAACTTAGCTTTAATATATTCGCTCATATATGTGAGTATCAACCATCACTATCAAAGAAACTCCCATGCAATTCTGCATTTCAACTAACTTGTGCTGTCCAAATAAACCAAGTGCAACAATAATTAGGTCAAACTCAAACATCTTCATTTAATAAATTTCCAAGAACTTCCTTTAATTTCCACCCCACAACCTACCATGACGAATTTGCCAGAAAAATATATACTACTCCTACATGCATATTGGTTGCTTATTTTCTATCCACAAAAGGAAATCAATACATGATATATATGACCTAACTAAATTATATACAATGTACTTCAACAGTTGAACAAGCTAGCTAAGAAACAGATCCGGAGAACTTTTATTTTCTTTAAAAATATGTGTAGAAATTAGTCTAATTACAAACTCATATACCTACAATAATAGTCTTTATGTAAAATTATTACTTGAAAACAGTTAAATAATTTGACATATTTAACTAGTCTATATAGACATATATAATATGCACGTATAGTTTCTTTTTTTGTCTTAAATTAGAATTTTTTATTGGAATTAAGAATAATAGAATTCTAGATATTTAACTCACAAAATTTTTGAAATCATATCATAACTTTTTTTCTCAATAAAAGTACTAAAAAAATTAATAAAATTTATTATTTTTGATTAATAATTAATTAGTAATATTTAATCTAAAAAATTAGTCTAATAATTAAAAATATTGACTAAATAAAAAAATTTATTAATTTTTAAAATTAATAAAAAATACATAAATAATTATATTTTTAATATGCAAGCTAAGTAGCTAACTAGATTATTAGTATATATGCTTTATTTGAGAGACTTGGTCGTGCATGACATGCTAATGTTAAAATAATATACACCTTAGTTGTGATGTCATTTACAACTATGATTGAAAGTTGGTAAATGGTAATAATAAAGTGTGACCGTGGTTACGTTCTTATAATAATCATTGGAAGCCTCCAAGTTTTGGAACTCAAGGATGATTTGTCATGCTTACCTTGGGGAATAAAAACAAAACCCTACATACACATACATGATATGATATGATGATATGTAATCAAAATTTCACGTCATTTTCGATATTCTCATTTTGGGCACATGAAAGTAGCTTCAGAGTGATCATGCACATAATAATGCATTTTGTGTGCCCGGAGTAGTCTCACTCTCTTCGAACTCTACTATTGAATCGGATCAGAGCGAATTAATTAGAGGAATTCTTTTAGTTAAAATTGAATGAAAAATGATTATCCTTATTAAATTTGTTGAAAATATGTTTAATTTTTTATTATAAAAGAAATCATTCATTTTTGTTTTTTATGAAAAAGGTATAATGCATCATAGTATTATTCTAAAATACATGTTATCCAAATTAAAAAGTTATTAGTTTAGTTATTAATATAATAATTACTTTAAAATAAAAAGAATATGTATAAAATTTAATTGCATACTGTGGGCGGAGCTTAGTTGAGATAATGGGAGGCTACTCCCTTTCAAATTTTTTATAAAAAATTAATAGTACTTCTTCAAAAAATAAAAAATAGTTTAATTGACTCAAATATTTTATTATAACTTCAAGTACTCAAGTTTAATTCTCATCTATCTTATTTTTATTGCACAATAATTTTTAATTTTAACATTAAAAACATGTTGGATTTGGAGTTTGGACTGAATTAGGTGGATCTTTGTTAGCTTTCACAACACATCAAACTTAAAAGATAAAATCAAATCAAATAAAAAAGTTATCTAACAAAAAATAATAATAATAAAAGATCATCTAACAATCAAATCAAATAAAAAAAAAAGTTATCTACCAAAAAAAGATAAGAATAGAAAAAGAATATCTAATAAAATAAAAAATAAAAATCATCGCACCTCTCTATTTAACAAGCAACACTCCTACTTTTGAATTCAAATATAAGAAAATTAGGTATTTTTTATTTATTTAATTTAATATTATTTTATATTTTATTGTTTATTTAATTTAATTTTTTATATGATAA
>NC_029777.3:12183378-12199940 GCF_000817695.3 Arachis duranensis | reverse complement strand
TTATAAACTATTTTGTATTTTTTATCTGTAAAATTATTTATTTATTATCTTATTAGTAATAAATTTAAAAAATAATTATATTTATAAATTTTATTTTAATATACATATTATTATTAAATTTTTATGTTAAATTTTTGGCCCCTCCAAAATTGTGTTTTAAGCTCCGCCACTGAATAAAAAACAAGGAAGATATTAACATTGTTCTTGTCTGATGTTCAGGTCGAGGTATTGGTCGAAGACAGCGACAAGGATTCTTGCGCGGCTACTCCTATTGAGGGTGCACCACCGGTGTAAGCCTCGTCCGAATAGTCGAAAGTACCTGCAAAAGAGACTTCGAGGCTTAAGTTAATTTTTACATAGAGAATATAACTTAAGAACGATTATTACGAGCAGTGAGTTTTGAATGTGTATTATTGATCAGACTTAACCCATATTTAAGGAGGTAGTGTAACGATTTTATAAGTCTGTATCCTGAAGATCAGGGTGTGGTGGTTTGTTGATTCCAAGATATAGCTTGCTGATTTATTGTTTTATTATGCAGTTGGTCAAACCGAGCTTATGACGTTAGTGTCTGAGCTTATAGGGATGGATCACAGCCCCCAAGTTTGACTTACTTCGGGTGTCACGGAAGTGAGTTAAGCTTGTTGAAGGTTCATGAGTGGTATAGCTCGATTTGCACCTTTTAAGCCCCTAGGCTTAACTTGTTTACGTGGCGCTTTGTTTTATATTTGCGTGTCTCGAAGATTGTTTGTAATAAATGTTTGTTTGTTAAGTTCCTTATGATGAATCTGGTTCGATGGTGTAGGTGAAGAGTCTTTTTGATCCTGCAGTTTGTTGTATTTGATCGTGGGGTAGTAGAGTTGTGTGGTTATGACCTTCTCTTACTGAAAGAAAAACTTGTCTTTTTCCCTATTTACTGCTAAAGATGTCTTCCAGAGGTACATTCTCATCTCTTCTCTTTTTCTTTTACTGTTTGCCTGTTCATTATGAAGAAAGATAAGGTTGTAGAAGTAAAAGATGACTGGTACCATTGGGTATATGCAGATGTAAAATGTCGTGCTTCTTTGTTTTATAGTGTAGAATCTTTGTCTGTTTTGGATGCTGTTAACTGTATTAGAAGGGGTGCTCGTATCAGTGTTGAGTTTCTCCCTTGCAGTGGCGAGGAGAGGTGACTGGTCGTATTTTTACGTTTATAGCTCCATTCTGAATGAGCTTCAGGTGAAGTTTCCCTTCACGAGTTTTGAATGCCATGTGCTGATGCAGCCTAACTGCGCTCCGTCACAATTGTACCCCAATTCGTGGGTGTTTCTTTGTGCATTTGAGTGTTTGTTCAGCTTTCTTGAAGTGGAGCCTACATTAGATCTGTTCTTTTTCCTGTTTCAATCGAAAAGTGTGAGGAAGGCCTGTGGGTGAACCTAAGTAGTTATCCCAGACGTTCCTTGTTTGTTTTGTATAAATTCTCTTTTAAAAATTTTAAAGAATTGTTTGTGAAGGTTCGCTTAAAAGAGACTGAGTAACCGTTTTACTTAGATGATGAACTGGCTGAGAGGTTTCCTTTGTATTGGTGTCCTGAGCCTATGCAAGTCCTTGAGGCTGTCAGGAGGACTTCAGAGGAGGATTTAATATTAGATTACCTTGTTGAGTGCTTTGTGTCAGGGAAGTTGTTATCTATTCCTGATCTTTTGAAATTTGAGGATGACAAAGATTCTCTGTCGAGATATATAGGTAGCCCCCAATTGTTTGTTTCCTGTATTTTGATTAATTGTTGGTCTTATGTCGCTTTTTATTTTTTCAAGTGGCAGAGTTCTGAATCTTTCTTTTTCTCGTATGAGAACATTGTTGGAACAGAAAAGAGGCGACAAAGGCGGTTCCAGTAGGATTGTTATTCCTGAAGCTGCTCAATCTAGTTCTCAGGCTGTGAAACGAAAAGGGCTGGGTCGGATAAGTCCTTGGAGGTGGTATCTGCTGAGGCTGCTCAGGGGGTATTGTTCAGCATGAAAGGCCAAAGTAGATGCGGCTGCATGGCTTTGCCTGTGGTTCAGACTCGAGATCCATGTGGAGTGACCAATTTTCTGTTTCTGAGCTAGCTAACAAGGTTGGTCAGTTCCCTGGTGATGTTGACTTGCTTAATGGTGCTGGTATGGAAGCTGTTGGTCAGTATATGCAGGTATGCTTTTGGTATTTTTTCCTTGTATTTCATATTTGTTTGTCACATTTTTGCTCATTTGTTTTTGTAGGCTATTGCTGCTTGGATGTTGTGTATAGGTTGCACTACTGAGCTGCTGGGTGTCGGTGAGAAGGAGTACATGGACATGATTGCTTTGTTGGAGAAGACTGTTGTTGAAAAAGATAAAGAGCTTTCTAGGAGGGATGGTGTTATCGTCGAGAAGACGAAGAAAGTGAAGGACCAGGAGGAGGAAATAGAGACCCTTCGTGAGCAGGTTCGTGTTTTGTAGACTCAGGTGTCCCAGGCCGAGGTGGAGAAATATAAGATGGTGGCCCGAGTTCGTGAGCTTGAGGTCGAAGTTATGAAGATATTTGCTGCGGGATTTGACCGGTGTATTAGTCAAGTCTCTGTTTTTTCTCCGAATTTTGACGTTTCAAAGCTAGATGTGACCAAGATAGTGGTCGGAGGGAAGCTTGTTGATGATGATCCTAATGAAGCTCGGGGAGAGAATGTTGCCGAAGCTAGCAAGTAGTATTTTATCTGAATGGCTTATTTAGTTGTGTACTTATTGTAGTGACCTCGGGAGTAGATTTAATCCATGACTTGACATTTTTTGTTGTGGTAATGTTTTGAAAAACTTGTTTGATAGTTTATGTTTAATTTGCATTTTGGCAGGCAAATTTTAAAGAAGTATGATTTGTTGTAAGTATTTTTCTCGCTTTGAGTACTTAGTGGTTGTTAGTTCCGTTTTCTCTGGGATAGTTGGAAACGACGAATTGATATTGATCCTGGAGAGGAAGTCCAGGTTTGAGACTGCTTGATGCGGTTGTGACTTGTTTGATTTGTGATTGAATGTCGACTTTTATTCCGATCTCTAAAAAAAACAATTTGTGAATAAAAGTGTATTGTAGCTTTCGTTCTGACTTTTGCGGTTTAGAAAGTATTGGTGTTTGTTGTAGTTGTTTAGAATGTATGCGATTGAAGGCACGATTTTCATAACTTGAAATGGTAATTCATAAAATCGGATTACATATGTCATGCTTTGAAGTGGTTGGCCTCGTTAAAACCTCCCCGAGTAAAACCCTCCTTAGGGATAAAAACCACGGTGGTAGGAAAAAGAGTATCGTCCGAGCTTCAAGCGTTAATGAGCGACTAGGTATAATAGAGTCGCAATGAAGAGATGTTCCAGGTGTTTGGCAGGTTGGCTCCTGCTAGGCTTTAGAGCGAGTATGATCATCGGCCATGTACTTTGGCAATTCGGAAGGGACTTTCCCAATTGGCAGCGAGCTTCCCCTGTTCTGGTGGTTTCTGAACATCCTCTAAGCGTCTAAGGACTAGGTCTCCCTGTTGTAGTGTTCGTGGTCTAACCTTTTTGTTGTATTTGTTCCGTATCTTTTGTTGCATTGCTTTGTTTCTGATCTTTGCCTCGTCTCTTACTTCTTCTATCATGTCTAGTTCGGCTTGTCTTGTTTGGTTGTTCACGACGTCTTCAAAGTAGTTTGTCCTTATGGATCCTTGGGATATTTCTACGGGAATCATGGCGTCGGATCCGAAAGCCAATTTGAAAGGTGTTTCGTTCGTCGAGCTTTGCGGGGTAGTGTTGTATCCCCAAATTATCTCGGTTATTAGCTCATCCCACTCTCCTTTTGCTAATGTTACTTTTTTTTTAAGCGCCTGCAAAATGACTTTGTTAGCTACTTCGGTGAGCCCATTAGTTTGTGGGTGCTCGACCAAGAAAAGGTGGTGTTTTATATTCAGATTAGATAAGAATGAGGCTATTTTTCTATCTGTGAATTGCCTACCATTGTCAGTAACGATATCCATAGGTAATCCATATCGGCATATTATAAATTTCCAAATAAAATGTTTTACCTTGTCCGCTGTTATCTTGGCCAGTGGTTGAGCCTCTATCCATTTTGTAAAGTAGTCTATTGCTACTAGAAGGAACTTTACCTATCCCTTCGAATTGGAAAAGGCCCGAGTATGTCCATTCCCCACCTGTTGAACGGCCAACCAACCTCTGTTGTGTGTAACATCTCGGCCGGGTTGTGTATAATCGGAGCGAACTTTTGGCAGTTGTCGCATCTGCTAACCTTCTCTAGGCAATCTTTCTTTAACGACGGTTAGTAGTATCCAGCTCTTAGTATTTTTGCTGCTAGACTTCGGCCTCCGATGTGTGTACCACAGATCCCCTCATGTGCTTCTGCCATGGTGAGGTTGGCTTCCTCTTCACCTAGGCATTTGAGTAGAGGTCTTGAAAATCCTCTACGGTATAGGTCGTCGCCAATAATGATGAAGGAGCTGGCATTTCTCTTGAAGTGTTTTTGGTTTGTCTCTCCTTGAGGTATTTTTCCGAGCTTCAAATAGGAGAAGTAGGGAGTCCTCCAGTCTTTCGTCTGTGACAAGCTTAAAATAAGGTCATTACAAGTACTTGGATATTCTAGTGTTATTTGTGACAGTGGGGTCTTATCTTCCTGTTTTCTTGTTGTAGCTAATTTAGATAAGACGTCAGCTCTATGATTTTCGTTTCTGTTAATATGTGTTATTTGGAAGTTGTTGAATGTTGTAATTAGTTGTTTAACCTGTGCATGATATTGTTCTAACGAAGGTTCGCGTACCTGGAAGATGTTGTTTACCTGTTGGACCACCAGCAGGGAGTCGCAATAGACCTTGATGTTTTGTATTCCACAGTTTTTTGCCAAATGTAAGTCGGCCAAGAATATTTCGTATTCGGACTGATTGTTGCTGACGGGAAACATGTACTTTATTGATTGCTCGGTCGTTACTCCGTTGTTATCTCGGAGTACGATTCCAGCTCCTCCCCCATCTTTATTGGAAGCTCCGTCCACGTATAGTTCCCACTCCAGGTGAACACCTGGGGAGTTGGCAAATTCTGCTACAAAGTCTGCCAAAGATTACGACTTTAATGGCCCCAAGTCTGGTATTCTATGTCATGCTCAGATAGTTCGATAGACTATTTGGTCAGTCTTCCTGCTAGGTCGGGCCTGCTTAGCACCTATCGCAGCGGTTGATTTGTTCGTACTATGATCTTGTGGCTCTGGAAATAGTGCCTTAAGCGTCTTGCAGTGAATACTAGGGCATAGGCCAATTTTTCTATGGTCGAGTATCTTATTTTTGCATTCTGTAGAATTTTGCTGACATAATATACTGGATTTTGTTGCCGACCTGTTTCTGTTACAAGCACGAATGAAATTGAATTATTATATATTGAAAGATACAAATATAACGGGTTACCAGGTTTAGGTTTTGTCAGTATGGGAGGTGATGATAGTATCCGTTTGAGCTCGGCAAATGTGTTTTCACATTGCTCTGTCCATTCAAACTTTTTTTATTTTCGTAGTGTATTGAAGAAGTGGTCTGATCTTGTTGCCATTGCTGGTAGGAATCTTGATAGGGCGGCTAGCCTTCCTGTGAGTTAGTGCACTTTTTTTACTGTTGATGGTGATTTCATATCCAGGATTGCGTTGCACTTGTCGGGGTTTGCCTCTATACCTCTTTGAGTGAGCATAAATCCTAGAAATTCTCCTCTCTGAACTCCGAATGCATAATTTTCTGGGTTGAGCCGCATGTTGTATTCTCTCAGCCAGTCGAATACTTCTTTGAGGTCGGTCAGATGTTCCTTCTCGATGTTTGATTTGACCACCATGTCGTCCACGTATACTTCCATATTTCTCCCAATTTTCCCCTAGAATACTTTGTCCATTAGTCGTTGGTAGGTTGCGCCTGCGTTTTTGAGGCCAAACGGCATGACCCTGTAACAAAAGTTGTCTTAGTCTATTATAAAGTCTGTCTTCTCTTTGTTGGCAGGGTGCATGAGTATCTTATTGTAGCCTAAATACGTGTCCATGAAGCTTAGTATTTGATAGCCAGAAGTATTGTCTACTAGCTTTTCGATGCATGGTAAGGGATACGAGTCTTTTGGACATGCTCAGTTTAAGTCGGTGAAGTCCACGCACATTTGCCATTTTCCCAAACTCTTTTTGACCATCACGACATTTGCCAGGCATGGTGTGAATTGTATTTCTCGGATAAACCCTGCACTTATCAATTTCTGTGTTTCCTTTGTTTCTGCTTCGGCTCTTTCCTTTTTGAGCTGTCTCTTCTTCTATTTGACTGCTCGAGCTTTGGGATCCAAAGCTAGTCTATGGCACATGACATCTGGGTGTATCCCTGGCATGTCAGCCAGGGTCCATGCGAATAGATCGGCATTGGCTCGGAGTAGGTCTGCTACTTGTTGTGTGTTTCCTACAGGTATAGTGGAGCTGATGTTAGTGTATTGACCTTTGTCTTCTGTTAATGTTACCTTGTCTAAGTCATCTGCTGGCATGGGCCTTTGCTCATGGTTGGTTCTTGGATCTAGCTTGGCAAGATCTGGTATGTCGTTGGCGTTGTATACCGAGTTTATCCTCATTGTTCGTCTCTGTTGCGTTTTGAGGCCTGTGTTGTAGCATTGTCTTGCTTCTTTCCTATCGGAGTGTACTGTTGCTATGGTTTTTGTCTCTAAATAGAACTTAACACATAAGTAAATAGTGGAGACTATAGCTTCGAAAGCATTTAGAGATGGTCTTCCTAAAATGATATTATAAGGGCTAAAGCAATCAACAATTAAATATTGTATGTCTAGAGTTTTTGAGTGAGGGTGTTCCCCTAAGGTCGTCCTCACCCACACATAACCTGTTACGGGGATTCTCTCTCCTGAGAATCCGACCAGTTCGCCTGAGGATGGTTGTAGTACTTTTTCGTTTAGTTGCATCTTCTTAAAGGTGGATAGAAACATGACGTTAGCGCTGCTTCCTTGATCTAATAGGACTTTCTGGACTAAGAGGTCCCCCGTTGTTACCGAAACTACGACAGGGTCGTCCAGGTTGGGAGTGTTGGTATCGAAGTCCGTGCTCGTGAATGTTATATCAGGGATTCTGGGTGCAAGTGCATCAGATAGCGTTTCGTCCTGCATTGTTAACAGTGTTTTGTAACTTCTTTTTCTGGCCGAGCTCGTTTCTCTGCCGCATGTGAATCCTCCTGAGATGTGATTGATTTTCCTGGGTGGTTGACTATTCTGCCATTGAGACTTTTCGTTGTTTGTTTTTGGGCGTTCTACCTCGTCCAAAGTCGGCGGATCTTTCCGTACTTGCTTCTTTCCTGGACAGTGGTCTCTCATTTCTCCGAGTTTCACGGAACTCTTCTATTTCGATTTGTCCAGTTGCTTTGTCTCAGAATTCCTTCAGCATCTTTGGTTTTGCCACAATGATAGCTTCCTGGAATTTTCTAGGCCTGAGGCCACTTTTTATCGCGTGCAGCTGTACTTCTGGGTTGAGGTCGGGGATCTCCATGGCCACCGTCGTGAAACGTGTCATATAGTCTTTAAGTATTTCGTGCTTCCCTTGTTTAATTGTTCTGAGATAGTCTGAGTCTCTTACATAAATTTTGGATGCCGCAAAATGGTTGATGAACATCTTGGCGAACTCGTCAAAGCTGGTTATAAATCCAGCAGGCAAGTTATGAAACTACATTAAGACAGCTCCATCTAAAAAGGTTGGAAAAGATCGGCATAGGATGGGATCAGAGTCACTATTGAGGAACATCATAGTCTCGAATTTTGTGATATAAACTTTAGGATCTCCGATCCCCTTATATGGTGTTAGACTCATATGGAGTGTAAAGTTCTTAAGCATTTTGAAATTCATTATTTCTTCGAAAAACGGATTGGTTCGTCGTCTTCCGGATTTGGGGTGTATTTCCTCTGTCTTTGCATTCGACTCTAACTGATGCTCTTCGTGTTAGTCGGCGTTTGTCTTTTTGCTGTCGACCTTCCATTCCCCATTGTTCTGCATTGCAGCCAACAGCTCGGCCATCCGCGGATTTTTCGCTAGGAAGGCGGCGTTAGCAGCCATGAGGTCAGCGTTGGTTCGGGAATGTTGCTTATTTTCTGAGTGATCAGTCATACTTCTCTTTCTGCAAAGAAAAATGTGTACAAGGCGAATAGAGATAGATATAAATTAGAATAATGAGGTGGGGTGAAGTTAATCTTTTGGGCCCCACGGTGGGCACCAAATATTCCTGTCTGATACTCAAGTCGAGGTATTGGTCGGAGCCGACGACAAGGATTCTTGCGCGGCAACTTCTGCTGAGGGTGCACCACCGGTGTAAACCTTGTCCGAGCAGTGGGAAGTACTTACAAAAGGGACTCTGATACTTAAGTTAGTTTTTGCGTAAAGAATATAACTTAAGAACGATTATTATGAGCAGTGAGTTTTGAATGTGTGTTATTGATCGGACTTAACCCCTATTTAAGGAGGTAGTATAACGGTTTTGTGAGTCTGTATCCCGAAGATCAGGGTGTGGTGGTTTGTTGGTTGCGAGATATAACTTACAGATTTATCACTTTGTTGTGCAGTTGGTCAAACCAAACTTATGACGTTAGAGTCCAAACTTATAAGGACAGATCAAACATAAAACTATAGTATATAATGTAAAGTCAAATTGCTTTTTTTTTTTTCTGGATCGGTGAAGTCAATTACTTATTCGGTTCTTTGAAAAAACACTCTCCTTTAAATTAAATAAGAATTTTGTTACATAAGTTAGTTGTTAAAAAAAATACTTAAAAACATAATTGTAACCAATAATTTAAAAAATTTATAAATTAAAATCTAATAAAATAATTATTATATATATGTAGTTGTAATTGTAATTAGGATTAATGATTTTATTTTTTTTGAGATATAAAATATAAGATTGATTCAATTTTTTTTCACACTTAATCTTGTGATCGAAACCTCTACTTTTTCTACGTTTACTGTACTATGATGAAAAACTATAAACGAAACAGTGCAATTCTTATCAATTTTATTATGTGAGGTTAGATATAAAGAGAAGAAGAATTGAGAAAAAATAGTAAAAGAACGCAAAAGAGAAAAAAAAAGAAGTTGAAGAAATATAAAAAGAAACTGAATCTTGTATTTTAGATCACAGAAAAAAAAATAAATCACTAACCTTAATTATAGTTACAACTACATATATATAGTGATCACTCTATTAGATTTTAATTTACAAATTCTTTAAGTTGCTGAGATGTAAAATACAAAATTCAGTTTTTTTTGGAGATTTTTATCATTTTTTAAAAGAGCAAAAAATAGGACATCTTCATGTGAAGCCGAATATAGGACACTCACTTTAATAACTCGGAAAGCACAATGGTTCGCCTACATGTTTAAGGAGTTTCAAGTCAAACAAACTAATTAAACCAGTAGTCATCTACTATGACAGTCAATCTGCCTTACCCATCGCTGCAAATTTGATTTATCACGAGAGGACAAAACACATAGAAACCGATGATCATATTGTGAGAAATAAATAGTAAGAGGGGGTGACAAAATTAATGCCAATTCGAAGTGGTGAATAAACTACTAATATAATGACTAAAACTCTAACACCAAATCTGCTTCATGTGTATGTGAAAGCAAACCAAAACTATTAGATATACATAGTCTAAATTTGAGAAGGGATGTTACATAAACAAATTGTTAGAAGGGACTAGAAGCACAATTGTGATCGATAATTTAATTAGAGAATTTGTAAACTAAAATTTTTTGAATCTAAATTTTTCGAACATAAATTTTTAATATTATATTATAAAATTATTTTTTTTAAAAACTAAAATTTATAAAAAAAACACAAATAATTATATCTCTAATAAATATCATAAATAATGTAAACTTTATTAAGATCGTTTTAGGGGCGATTCACGATCCATACACAAATTGACTTATTGATTTTTTTATTTGACGAATAATTTAAAAAATGTTCGGTCCATTCAAAATATTGATGTTTAAAATCATAACCCCGGCCCACCAATAAATTTATTACCGGATTTGCAAATTGCGCTAATTACACCAATATTTTTTGTCTTTATTTAATTCCATATAATATTATTATTATCCTTAAAATCTTACATGAAACTATGAGAAGATAAACAATAGCTTTTAGTCTTGTGTTTCCACTTAATTTCCACCAAACCTAATAACACTACTTGCACATAGCTAGGGAACTATTTCGCCATTATAATGTCAACTTGGAACTAACTAAATACTATAAATTATGGCCTTTCATATATACATACATACATGGCTATAGAGATCTTTAATAATTGAACCGTAGTCCTATTCGTGTCTCCTGTCACCACCAATAAAGTTATATATAATAATAAACATATGATCCGGTGTGATATCATATCACTTTTCAACATATAAGGCAGAAGCTTACTTGCACTTTACACGCTTGCATTGTGATTAAGACACATAATAATTATTAGGCAAGCCAAATCCTTCTCTCTAATAATACCTATGTGCGCCAAAATATCCTTGTTCCTATAGCAATAAAGATACGCACTGGGGCTAAAGGATGCCGACCTGACGACTCACCAGCACGGGGTTATCGGGTTAGGCGACCACTTCATCAAACCAGACGGAGTTATTTCCCTACCGATCTCGGTAGGATAAATACGAGGCCGAAGATCGGCGATGGCCGAATTCGTAATCCTTCGAGACTCCACAGCCTACAACATCATCTTGGGGCGCAAAACAATCAATGATTTTGAGGCCATAATCAACACCAAGTTGCTAGTTATGAAGTTTGTCACCGATGATGGATCCATAGGGACCATAAGAGGAGACCTCGAGACGGCGGTCGCTTGTGACAACGCCAGCCTTTCCCTCAGAAAGAAGTCCAAGGAAGCATCTGGCGTATTTCTAGCCGACCTTGACGCCAGAGTAGAGGACAAGCCGAGGCCGGAACCAGAAGGGGACCTGGAGAAATTTAGCATTGGTGACGAAGGGGAAAAGTTTACATTCGTTAACAAGAACCTCCCACATGAGCTGAAGGAGCCTTTGATTGAAATGATAAGGGCCAACAAGGACCTCTTCGCATGGACGCCAGCCGACATGCCGGGCATTGATCCACAAATCATTTCACATCACTTATCAAGCCGGAAGCACGCCCAGTGACTCAACGGAGGAGAAAGATGTCGGCGGAAAGAGCGGAGGAGGTAGCCAAGCAAACGGCCGGCCTCCTAGAAGCATGTTTCATACGGGAAGTGGACTACTCGACGTGGCTCTCAAATGTGGTATTGGTGAAAAAACACAATGGCAGGTGGAGAATGTGCGTGGACTACTCTGACCTTAACAAAGCATGCCCCAAAGATTGCTTCCCCCTCCCCAACATAGATGCACTCGTCGACGCCGCGGCGGGATACCGATATCTGAGTTTCATGGACGCATACTCCGGTTACAATCAGATACCGATGCACCGACCAGACGAGGACAAAACGGCGTTCATAACGCCAGGAGGAACGTTCTGCTATAAGGTAATGCCATTTGGCTTAAAAAATGCAGGGGCAACGTATCAAAGGCTGATGAACAGGATATTCCACGACCTCATAGGGAAAACAGTTGAAGTTTACGTGGACGACATCCTGGCAAAAACAACACGACCTAACGACCTTTTAAACGACCTGGCAAGTGTATTTTCGTCCCTCCGTCAACACGGTATGAGGCTGAATCCCTCAAGTGCGCCTTCGCCATGGAAGCCGGCAAGTTCCTGGGATTTATGATAACTCAGAGAGGGGTAGAAGCTAACCCGGAGAAATGCCAGGCAATACTCCAGATGAAGAGCCCGGGCTGTATCAAGGACGTCCAGAGGTTGGCAGGACGTTTGACCTCACTCTCCCGGTTTCTTGGAGCCTCGGCGACAAAGGCCCTGCCATTCTTTAACCTCATGAAGAAAGGGATAGCGTTTGAGTGGACGCCCGCATGCGAAGAAGCCTTTCAACACTTCAAAGAAATCCTGGCGGCACCTCCCGTTCTCGGGAAGCCAAGGGACGGGGAACCACTGTACCTATACCTCGCCATAACAAGCGAAGCCCTGGCCGCAGTACTGGTACGGGAGGACGGGAAAGCCCAACAGCCAGTCTACTTCGTAAGCAGGGCCCTGCAAGGAGCAGAATTAAGGTATAGCAAGTTGGAAAAGCTAGCCTTGGCACTCCTAACTTCCTCGAGAAGGTTAAAACAGTACTTCCAAAGTCACCAAGTTGTCGTAAGAACGGACCAAGGGATCCGGCAAGTTCTCCAGAAACCCGACCTGGTGGGAAGAATGATGACTTGGTCCATCGAACTCTCTCAGTATGACATACGGTACGAGCCCCGGCAAGCCATCAAGGCGCAGGCCATGGCGGATTTTTTGGTTGAAGTAACAGGAGACCCAGGCGAGGACATGGGTACACGGTGGAAGCTCCACGTGGACGGAGCCTCCAACCAGACCTACGGAGGTGCCGGGATCATCCTGGAGAGCCCGATCGGGGTTGTATACGAACAGTCGGTTAGATTCGAGTTTCCCATCTCGAACAACCAAGCAGAATACGAAGCCCTCATAGCAGGCTTGATCCTAGCGGCCGAGGTCGGAGCAAGGAGGCTGGAAATATGCAGCGATTCCCAAGTCGTCACTTCCCAAGTAAACGGCAGCTACCAAGCCAAGGACCCCTTGTTACAGAAGTACTTGGAAAAGGTTAAAGGCTTGAGCCAGAAGTTCGAAGAGGTCACGGTCCAACACGTACCCAGAGAAAGGAACACACGGGCAGACCTTCTATCAAAATTGGCCAGCACAAAGCCAGGGGAGGGGAACCGGTCACTCATCCAAGGCATGACAAGAGAACCAGCAATTGCACTACACATAACAACCCTAAGTTCTTCATGGCTAGACCCCATCACCAACTTCCTAGAACACGGCCAAATCCCTGGTGATGAAAAGGACGCGGCGAAATTAAGGAGAGAAGCGGCCAAATACGCCGTCATCCAAGGACAGCTGTTCAGAAAAGGGCTTAGCCAGCCCCTACTGAAGTGCCTACACCCCGACCAGACGGACTATGTCCTCAGGGAAGTCCACGAGGGTTGCTGTGGGCACCACATCGGAGGCAAGGCCCTAGCAAGAAAATTAATCCGAGCTGGATACTACTGGCCGTCGATGATGACAGATTCCAAGGAGTTTGTCAAAAAGTGCATAAAGTGCCAACAGAACGCCAACTTTGCCAAGGCACCGGCCTCCGAGTTAAGCTTGCTAACGACCTCCCGGCCATTCGCTTAGTGGGGAGTCGACCTCTTAGGGCCCTTCCCGGCCGGCCCTGGGCAGGTCAAATATCTCATAGTGGCAATTGATTACTATACCAAGTGGATAGAAGCCGAACCACTAGCTAGCATATCCTCGGCCAATTGCAGAAAATTCATGTGGAGGCAGGTGATAACACGATTCGGGATACCGGAAGTCGTCATCTCGGACAACGGCACACAGTTTACTGACAAGAAGTTCACGGAATTTCTCAGCGGCCTGGGCGTAAGGCAAAGGTTCTCTTCGGTAGAACACCCTCAGACGAACGGACAAGTGGAGTCCGCCAACAAGGTTATCCTCTCAGGGCTAAAAAAGAGGTTGGACAATAAAAAGGGCGCTTGGGCCGATGAACTAGCAGCGGTTCTCTGGTCCTACCGAACGACCGAACAGTCATCTACTAAAGAAACTCCTTTCCGGTTGACGTACGGTGTGGACGCAGTGATACCCGTGGAGATCGGGGAACCAAGCCCGCGGTTGCTCCTAAAGGGAGTGGAGGAAACCGTAGAAAAGGACCTGATAGATGAAGCCAGAGAGATGGCCCATTTGACAGAAACGGCGCTGAAACAAAGAGTGGCTCTGCGCTACAACACCAAAGTGCTCAAGAGGAAATTCGAGCCAAACGACCTTGTCCTAAGACGAAACGACATCGGCCTGCCGACCCCCGGAGAAGGCAAGCTAGCGGCTAACTGGGAAGGCCCCTATAGAATCCGAAAAGCGATGGGAAAAGGAGCATTCAAGCTAGAAAGACTTGACGGCAAGGATGTCCCGAGAACATGGAATGCGGACAACCTAAGAAGATTCTACTCCTAGATGAAGGCCCGACAAACCGACCAGACGAGATGCGAGACGACACGCCATTGGTAGCTCCCACGACTACCATTGGCGCGTGGGGGCACTGTTAAGGCCCGGCCCAAAAGCAGCGCGGGTCGACCCGACCCAAGCAATACCCGACCCGGACATGCGCCCTCCAACCGACCCGGACACGCGTCCTGTACGGCTCACACACGGCTGCAGGACAGCGTCCTTGGGAATGTGGGCCTGTCCCATAAGGGGCCCACTACTGACATGTATATAAGGGGAAGATTGGCTCTTCCCCCGAGGTACGTCACATCTTTTCAACCCTTTACTCTGCTCGCCTGCACATTGCTGACTTGAGCGTCGGAGTGTCTTTGCAGGTGGCACCCCCCCCATCATTTCTCCAAGACGAGTGCTCGGCTTCTCGGCTATCCGTAGAACAGTGCGACCCAGGCTAAGGCGTCTTCCCCCCTGTATCTGTCCACCCGACCTGTTCAGAACCCGACCAACGAACATTGGCGCCGTCTGTGGGAACTCCTGCCTAAATGGAAGTCGTGCTGGGTCCCGGTGACCAAGCTCGAGCAGCCGGAGCGGAGGGGGCGGCCTCCGTCGCTTCACTGAGGGGGCGGCGGGGGTCCCCCCAACAGCACACGAGGACACGACCCTTCGGGGGAACGGGTGGCGATAGCGCCATAATAATGCAGGAGCTACGTCACAGAGTCCAGAACTTAGAGCGACAGCTAGCTGACCGGGAGCGGGATGGACGGTCTACCGACCCCAGCTTTACCCCATCTCCCGGGAGCGAGGAGGAAGACTCTCACCAAAGCCGCCAGCGGCGTACATCCGCTTCCCGGACGGAAGTGGAGAGCACGCGGGAGGAATCACCCGTAATAAGAAGGCGAAACGACAGGATCATATACTCCCGAGGCAGACAGACCCGCCGAACAGCGAGAGGTCACGATGACGGGGAAGGGAGATCCGAGAGAACACGGCAACCCGTCATAATGGGTGTCACCCCGTTCCACCGATCTATCCTCGAGGTCCGGTTGCCGAAACACTTCGACAAACCAACGGACATGAGGTATGACGGGACCCAAGACCCTCTAGAACATCTCACGGCCTTCGAAGCCAGAATGAATCTAGAGGGGGTAGGCGACGAAGTAAGATGCCGCGCCTTCCCGGTAACCCTAGCAGGACCGGCGATCAGATGGTTTAACGGCCTCCCTCAAGGTTCCATCTACAATTTCTCAGACATCAGCCGCGCCTTCCTGGTCCAATTTACAACGCGGATAGCAAAGGCCAAACATCCTATCAACCTTCTCGGGGTAACCCAGAGACAGGGAGAGCCGACCAGGAGGTACTTAGATCGGTGGCCAGTCTCTGCCTGACGAACGGCCTCCTCAACGAGAACTTCCGAAAACACCTCACCACGAAGCCGGTTTAGACGATGCATGAAATCCAAACGGTGGCCAAAGAGTACATAAACGACGAGGAAGTCAGCCGAGTCGTGGCTGCCAATAAGCGGCAGTCCGGTGGCGACGGGGAGAGAGCAAAAGAAAAGGCTAGGGAGGAGGCATCAAACAAAGCACCTAGGCCGTTCCCTCGAGTCGGGAAGTTCACTAACTACACTCCACTCACCCTCCCCATCGTGGAAGTCTATCAACAAATAACTGAGAAGGGAATTCTTCCGAAGCCCCGACCACTTAAGGACCGCACGGGTGGAAATAAGAACCTTTATTGTGATTACCATAAGGGATATGGCCATCAAACACAGGACTGTTTCGACCTCAAGGACGCATTAGAACAGGCGATAAGGGAAGGAAAGCTAGCAGCGTTCTCCCATCTCATCAGGGAGCCGAGAAGGCGTTATCGTGACCAAGACGAGGAAGGCAAGACACGCTCGGCCAAGCGGCGACAGGAGCCCGAAGACAGAGACCATGGCCTCACTGTGATAAACGTGGTAACAGCAAAAAATACTGCACCAAAATCCCGGTCGGCACACAAGAAAGACGCCAAGGTCCTGGCGATCTCATCTCCACCGGTGCAGAGTACCAAAAAACCTCCGCCCATTTCTTTCGGCCCAGAAGACCAATGGTTCAGCGACGCCCCGGAAAACCCTCCCATGGTCATAACGGCCAGAGTGGGAACCGGCCTCGTCAAACGGATCCTTGTCGACACAGGAGCTGATTCAAACATCATGTTCCGCAACGTGTTCGACGCGCTGGGGCTAAAGGATGCCGACCTGACGACTCACCAGCACGGGGTTATCGGGTTAGGCGACCACTTCATCAAACCAGACGGAGTCATTTCCCTACCAATCTCAATGGGACAGATGCAAGGCCGAAGATCGGCGATGGCCGAGTTCGTAATCCTCCGAGACTCCACAGCCTACAACATCATCTTGGGAAGAAAAACAATCAATGATTTT
>NC_029777.3:12173437-12181648 GCF_000817695.3 Arachis duranensis | reverse complement strand
TTTTTCTTTTAATTTTGCACTCTCTGCCTTTTTCTGCTCTGTGGCTTTTTCATACAAATCTCATTGTTTGCCTTTTATTATGAGACTCAAGACATGACAAAATTAAACAGAAAAATTATAAAACAGAATACATTAAAGGAGAAGAAAATCTGTAAGCTTAGGTAGCTATGAGAATCCTGTGCCTTGCACTCTCACTGCTTACTTCTAACTCCTTAAATCAAACCGTGGCTGTTCACCCTTTCTATAGAAGAGGAAAGCCTCCACAGTTGAAACCAAAACCCAAGCTTAACTTCTTTTCCTTCACACATAACCGGTTCGGCCAGAGAGAGAGAAGAGGTAACTCATGCAAAATTCAACATGCAAATACCTCTAGTTCTTTCTTGGTCATCAGACTTCATCAATCCGAGCTTTCCATCCTTGGCTTGCTCTCCAAGATGAATTTCTGGCCCTTATTGCTTCATGATGATGATGATGGCTTCATCTACTCCAATCTCTGCCTCTTCCATCACGTAGCCACCCTAGCTACCTTCTGTGGTGGTTGAGCAAAGTCAGAGACAAGCCATCCCGTCAAGAATCTTAACCTTGCTGGCCGAAATCTTTTCTTCTATTTTTAGTATGGATGAGCCAAGATCTCTTCACAATATCTTACCACAAGTGAATGAGAATCTTAGCCACTACATTTTTTATGTTTTCTTGCCATCATCACGATGGTCTTGTAGCTTGCCTTCCCTTCTTTTTGATAGCTCAAAGTATCCATGGTTTGATGTGTAATGACCGAAGAAGAGAAGGAAAGTGATGAGAGAGAAGAGAGAAATTTGAACATCATTGAATTAGAAAAGAGAATGAAATTAATTGAAATGATTCTTCCCTTGTTGAGTAGCGTGTAGCATTAGATGCTGCAATCAAATCAGATGTCCCTTTTCTTTTTCTCTCTCATTGTTCCCATGCAATAAATGATAATTGAAAGAATTTTGGAATCCATCACATGGTAATAAGCTGAGATCCGTTGGAAGGCATAAGGCATATAGTAACATTTGCTTTCCTGATGAATTTTTTTCGGATCATGTATTGGGGCATATAGCAAACATGATTATCTTGGGCTTGTAACAATAATGGATCAATTTGGCTCAAGATAACAACTTGTTTCAACCAAATCAATTTGGACATTTTGTTTTAAGGCTGAGCAATAAATAACACATTTGGACTTGCCAATTTTCTTTTATTCTGGCCCGAATCAATTCAGCCATAGTGAGTGATAAAACTTTATATCACTGCTGAATATGTTTTATTAAGTTGGGCTAGCAAATATTTTTCGGCCCAAGCAGAACCTGTATTGTAAAAATTAATTTAATCAGCCTATATAAATTAATATTTTTGCAATTAATCACATTAATAATATTTAGTCATCACAAATATTAATTTAGAGTTTCCAAACTCATTAGTGTCCAAAGTTAATTGGTGTATATGCCAAGAATCAGAAGCAGCATGTGTATAACACAACATTTACATTTTTAACACTAAGCAGTATATATTGTGCTTGCTCGCTCATTTTTGTCCGTAATATTTATATATCATTTTTTAAAGAATAATAATATTAGTATTTGAATATTGTTTTGAAACCATCTCTTCTAAAATTTAATTTAATAAAAGTAGATATATAAATAGTTATTTTTAATATATTTTTTTATGCAAAAACTTTTTTTAATTTGTGTAAAGTTTTGTATAATTTTTCTATTTATTTTATACCAATTTTTTTAGTCACTAAGAATCGATTTCTAAATTTCTAAATTATAGAAATTCTGATATTATGTCATAAAATAATTTAAAAAAATTAAACTGATAAAAAATATACATAAATAATTAAATTTTTAATAATTTAGTAGTTAAAAAAAATTAAACTGATAAAAAATATTAATTCAATATTCTAGTAGTTGATGTGCAATAATTTAACTCAATTATGGTAACATACGGAGTGTAAAAATATTTTATAAATGTCCAATAGCTATCACATGTCTAAAAATATTAGTTGAATTACATATTATTTTAAAAATAAGTAAAATGTTGTGCATTATTATTAGTGTAAACAAAATTATATTAAAATCCGATAAAAATGTTTTTTTTTTTATGAAATAGATAAAAATGATATTAGTATTCAATAAAAAACTGCTATAATTTATCAATAAAAATTTACACCATAATTTACCATTTTAAATCAGGCATATCTCTAGTATAGATTCATAAGGGCTACAGAAATTCTCATAGATAATTTATCTTGTGTATAATTCAGAGAGGAATCTTATTAAAATTCTTGGTTATTTGTACAAATTGATTTAACTAGTTTTTTTTTCTCTTCTTTTGGGACAGAATTTTGTTTTTGGGGTAACAAGGGACAGAAGTTTTTTATTTTTTGGTTGTCTACGGTATCTTTCAATTCGACAGGTTAAAAACTAATTCGTCGCGAATCTGAGATTCATTTAAGAGTCTGCCGCTGGCCAATATATTGATTGTTACATGCACAAGACGGGACAGAAGTTTTACTAGTGGATCTGTGGTTACTTCCAGGCTCCAGCTTCTATATTTGTTTATTTTTTGGTCAGAGGGCTCTAGCTTCTGAATTGTTTTGGTCAAGGATCCAGCTTCTGATTTAGTCGGGAACAAATTTGGCTTTTTAAATTGCAGGCATAACAAAAACACATTTCTGAGGCCTATAATTAATTCCCACTTTCATAGTTGTTGGCCCAAATCCAATCAATTTCAATCTTTTCGCGCTCTACATTTTTATATTTCAACTAAATGTGGTGAATATGGGTGTTTCTATTTAAACGATTAAGATTTGGATGTTTACTTTGGTAAATGATAAAAATTAGAAAATTTCTTGTGTAGAATAATTGAACGTTCTTACTTTGCTTTACTTATTTTTCCAATTTGAGGTTAGCTTCTGTTTTACTAATATTTTTAAATAATAATGCTAGGAAATAAGATAGTTTCAGCAAAAAATCAGCTAAATGTTTCTGAGTGAATTCAAAATCTCTATGTGGATGGTGTTTATGCTAGGCATTAGGATGTTTTTTTTTTCTTTATAAATTGGATGGTTCTGAATCTATTTTTTAATTTATCATATTTTAGACATTTGGAGAGGGAAGGAGGATGAAGAGACGGAAGCTAATTGACTCATTTTGTGATTCACGTTGCAATTATACTGAACGTATCTTCTTCTAATTTGAATGTGTTGAAACATTTAAAACTAATATTTTAAATCATAAATAAATAAAACTAATTACTATATTTATAATTAATTAAGTTGTTTTATTTTTTGCTGATTTGGAGTTGTTCCATATACTTTTTCATTTTTAAAATTTAAATTAAAAATAATAATACACTTAATTATAACAGGGATGCTACACATCCATGTAATCATATAACCAAGTTGGCCCAACACCAAAAAAACCCAATACCATTAAATGAAACGTGAAATACACGCGCCCAACACACACGAAATCACTCTTGCCCAATGCTTCTTCTCTTCTTCTTCTCTTCTCCATCATGCTTCTTCTTTTTCTTCTCACGCTCGTTTACGCACGGAGCCTCTTCTTCTTCTTCGCCTTCCTCCTCCTCCTTCTCCTCCTTTTTCGCGTTCCTTCTTCTTCATATGTTTTCTCCTTATCGTCATTCTTTTGTTGTTGTTGCTGCTATATTTTTTTTGTCTTTTCCTCCTTCTCTCTCTGGGGAAGAAGCAGTAGAAGGTGAGGAAGAAGAGTTTTAAATAGTGCAGAATGAACCGAACACAGTACTCATGGTAAAACAATTGTATAGTACTGAGTGAACGAAACATATAATCCATTATATAAAATCAAATTCAAATAAACTCTGCCTACAATTTATATATTATCAATTCAATTCAATTCAGTACACCTCCATCCATTTAATTCAATTCAAATCGGCAATTGCATTCTTTTCAATTCGATTTAAAATTGAATAATACAAACTTTGTCAGTTTGATTCGTTTCAGAAGAGTAATCTAAATTGCTCTTCATTCAACTTATTTGAAGTTGAGTCATTTATTGTTTCGATTCAAAAGTGCAGATCGAAGAAGAAAACAAAGAAGAATAGAAAGAAGATAAATACAACGTAACCAAATCGAAATAAGAAAACGAGAAGATAAACGCGATCAGAGGAGAACAACGAACGCAATGCAGATCAATAAGGAAGAACGCGAGCAGAGAAGAAGAAAAAGATTTACGTTATAGCAGAAGGTTTATGTTGAGCAAAGTTTTAGGTTGCAGCACGTTATATGTAGCGCGTGTATGACAAACAAGTGAGGGGTGGAGGATGCGCGTGTAAAAGAAATTACTTAATTAACAACTATGTAAAAAAAATACATAAATGTAGAATTTTTCCCTAATTATATATAATATTGATGTGGAAGAGAATTAATTCATCAAAAGTAAGATTATTTGTTCTCATAATACCTAAGAAATTTTCTAAGAAGTATTGCTGTTGTAACTTAACAGAGCAAGTATCCCAACAATTTATTTTAGGTTAAAGTAGTAAACAACTAAGAAATTAACAATGAATAGAACATTTTTTATTAAGTAAAAAACATTTAAGAATGAGCCAACATATCGATAATTTCCTCAAAATTCTAAGAAATCGAAAAATTTTATTTTTGTTGCGATAAAAATGTCTTATCATATTTTATGTGGATGTCCATTTTTTATAAGATATAGTTTTTCAAAAATGATTGTATTTAATATAGTTTGAAAAAGTAAAACCTTGCACATGTATAAATAAGAGCATAGATTGAGACTTTTTATACACATCAATAAAATATTTTTTTTCTCTCTATACGTACAATATAAAACTTTTCTTTTTTTTTCTCTCTTCATATACTACAAATACAATATTAATATGTAAGTTATCGTTATTATGGTAGGATATTAATATTAATGAATATTAATACTAGAATCTTTCATTTACACATAAAATTGCAAAGTTAATGGTCAAAGATGTTAGATGATAATTTAGTCCCCGTACCTAAGTTTTCACCTTGGTGTAATTGCTTTTTATTAGAAAATCAATTGTTGTCCTGGCCTGTTATTCAATTCTAAGTTTCTAACTCAATTTTATTTAGGAGTCACTCAGATAAAGACCCCTAAAACGTTATTTTTAAGATATTTTTTAGTAATTAAAATTTAACATATATAATCGATTAAATTATGTTATTTTTGTCAAAATTAGACTAGACAAATTAATTTAACCAAAAAAATGGTGAATCAAATTTTGAACTGATCTAAATTAATATTATTTTTTTATAATAAATGATTACAATATCTCCCTGACTCTGCCATCTCTCCCTCTCTCTCTCTCACTCTCTTAGACTTTCACACATGGAATATATTTGTCGAACATGTGTGCGTTTCTCAAACAACGCTTCAAACTTTTATTACAGTATTTTTTGGGTTGATTTTTTTTTTGTGACTATTTTTTTTGGGTTGATTTAATTTGCACAATGTTATTTTATTATCTAAACAATTATTAAAATTTATTATTTTTATCAATTAATTAGTTATTAATATTTAAAAGAATGAACTAAAATATATTATTAAACAAGTATAATTACTCGTACCATACACGTGATAAGATTGAAATTATAATTTTAAATTATTTTTTTAAAATTATTTTAAATTATAATAATTTAATTAATAAAAAAGTAACATATGTTATGCATTGTTACTAATTTCTTTTAACATGCTTGTATTCAAAGGAGATACTTAAAATGTATAGTTTCAATATATATTCGTTCCATTCAATTTTCAATTTTAAATTGGTTGGTAGTACTGTTGGTTAATAATAATGCTGGCAGTGTCTAGTTAGTGGTTGTTACTTAGATAATTTTTTTATTAGTTATTTAGTTTAATGTTGATGATAATGAATTATAATAAGAATATATAAAAAATAATTAATTATAGTAAAAATATATAAAAAATATATAATATTAACAATAAAATATTAAATTAATTAAAAAAATATTTAGGTATTAGTGTAGCGATGTTAAAGAAGATTAAAATGGCGGTGACGAAATTATGAAAGTCTAAAATTTGGAAAACAAAACAAAGAAAAAAAAGAGAGGAGAAGTTGAAAAAGACAACAGGAAAGTGGTTTAATAGTGAGAGAGGAGCAGCTGAAAAATTTAAGTTTGCATCCATATGTAAGTTTTCGTTTGCTAAATTTGTTAGTTCGCTTATTTACTTATATGCCAAATAAAATAACACACTGTTGAAATGTGGTAATTCTTCAGATTTTTGTTCCTGTTTGCCACTCGGGGCATTGGTGGTTATGGCTGATAAATACAACAAAGCGGAAATGTCAAATACTTGACCCGCTACACAAAAAAGCTCCAAGCGATGAGAGAAAAAACATTAATAAATTCACTGTAAGTTGCCTCTGTCTTCTTTACTTTAATAGATGGGTCTATTCCGTTAGTTGTGTTGGTTGTATATTGTGCATTTAGTTGGGTGTATCTTGTTCATTCATTGGGGTGTATTACTGATTTGTTTTGGTATTTAAGGGATATGTATTTTCAAGATTGATAACATATGCTGGTGGGGAACCTCTGGCGAAAGGGGAGAACGAGAAGAAAATTAAAGCATCATATGTTAAAATATCAGGGCAAAAAATAAGGTATAAATTTGTGACTCTGAACATTAAACTTTCTTAAATGAGATTTGTAATTTATTTTCTTTGTTTTCAGCTATGACTGCGCTATCTACGTAATGAAGTGGCTTGAGTTAATTGAGCCGGAAAACATTAAAAAGGGGAAGTATGAATGGGATAATTGGCCACAGGTAACTGTCTTTAGAACTATATAACTCTGTATTACTTTACTGAATTAATATTTCTGTTTAAACATAACATACTTTTTAATTGTAGGAGGAGGTGGACCACTATAGAGTGGAGTATGCTTCCCGGATACTATTCAGTGAGATGAATAAACAGAGAGATCGGGCAATTAGAGAGAGTAGTGCTATAAGGCTGTCGAAGCCATCCTCTGTATTATTGAGTCCATTTTGTCAGATTAATTCTGCTGATATAGAAACTGGGTAATCCAACTGCTGGGTAGTTTGTAAATTGAACAAATGATGTAAATATTTGCCATTTATCAACAACTTCTATTCCATGTATATTTTTTCCCATAGTTAAACTATCTGTGCTGTTAAACTGCATGTGATGTATTCAAAAGCTGTATTACAGGTGTTAAAATATGAAGCAAAAAATCAAGGCATATATAAACGCAAATTATAAACCGTTACACCCAACGCAAGTCTAATAATACACCCAAGATTGAATAAAATATACACCCAACTGTCTGTGCTGTATTCAAAATGTATGAATTACATGTACTAAAATATGAAGAAAAACATCAAATGAAATATACACCCATAACCTGCGAATTTTTACAGCTTTTGTTCTATATGTATCTATATAACTGTTAAACCCAACGCAAGTCTAATAATACACCCAAGATTGAATAAAATATACACCCAACTGTCTGTGCTGTATTCAAAATGAATGAATTACATGTACTAAAATATGAAGAAAAACATCAAATGAAATATACGCTCATAACCTGTGAATTTTTACAGCTTTTGTTCTATATGTATCTATATATGTGTCTATATATTAATTGTGAATTAACAAAAATACACCCAAAAAGAACAGTGCTTTTACACCCATATTCTATATAACTATACACCCAAAGAGTTATCCCCTGCTGCTGGTACTCTGAACTGATAATTTATAACGTGTCCTTGATATTGGCTGCAATTTGAATGCGCCGCTAATGCAGCATCAAAAAGGTTTATCTGAATATAACACTCACACATTAGCTAAACTATTAACGAGAAAAATAAACTCAATCGCCACAAATTTAAAGAACATTACATTTACCTCGCTTAAAACTTTCGTTTTCTTCTTCTTTGTGCCATTTGCAATCTGTTTCTCCAGCTTTGAACCTAGCCTGTTTTTTGGACGTCCTCTTGTTTGAATCCTTGGCGGGCTTTAAAGCTCGTTAACGGATTCCAAGTTGGCGTCTTCGTGGGATAAAGAAGATGTCCCCTTCCTTTTGGCTTTTAATGCTTCCATCTCGGCCATGGTGTTATCGTACGCACGGTGCAGAATTGCAGTCAGCTCCTCCGATTCGGAGGCAAATTC
>NC_029777.3:12166929-12173307 GCF_000817695.3 Arachis duranensis | reverse complement strand
TCGCCTCTTTACCTTCTTGCTCCATCGTTCCAGTATGTACCTAGGAGACACTTGGCTTACTTGTTCGAAGCTTAAGACGCTTAGTGCGTGACGGCACAGTATCCCTCTCGACTCGAATAATAAGCATTGGCATTTTACCTTGGCTGCAACTGAGTCGTAGGTAACCGCAAACTTGTTGAATATTGAGCTGGAAACTTGTTCCACGACTTCGTATACTGAATAGTCTAGAGCGGAATTCTTTAATCTGGTGATGCAATTCGCCTTTCCTCTGAATTGCACTTGGACTTTCCTAAACTTTGCGTGAGTGTACGCATCTTGAAACTGAGCTTCACTGGAGGATTTGGTTGCACACGGTATGACCGTATGAAAATCTGCAGCATCTGATTCTCTCTCTGCTTGCTCCCTGCTTCCGAGGCAATTATCGTATTGTTTGACGAACTGAATAAGCGAGCTGTTCCGGGTGATGTACTTGTTAAAAAATGAATGCATGCTCTCGCTCCTTTGTGTGCTTCTCATCCCTGCCCAGAAGTGGTGATCCAGATAGATAGGAACCCATATGTGACGGTCTTCGTATAGATCTGCATAATACACCCAAACACAGACTGTAAAATACACCCGAGAGAACGTACAATTTACACCTCTGCTGTAGATTTTAAAAACACATTACCTGAAAGCCACTTGTTGTCTGCAAGACCAAAATTCAGCAGAAAATCGTTCCAATTCCTATCGAATGAGTCTTTGCTATGAGAGTTCCAAACAACATGGCTCATTTCTTGTTCGATATCGGCATGTCTCTTGTACCCGTTTAATTTGCTTGGAATCTTCTTCACGATGTGCCAAATACACCAGCGGTGAACTGTTGTTGGCATACAGGCCTCTAAAGCCCTTTTCATTGATGCGCACTGATCGGTGAGAAACCCTTTCGGAGCGTTTCCTCCCATGCAATGAAGCCAGCATTGAAATAACCATTTGAATGATTCAATTTCTTCGTTCTTCATCAAAGAGCATCCGAGAAGTGTTGACTGACCGTGGTGATTCACCCCGACAAAAGAACCACAGACCAAATTATACCTGAAACGAATTACCATGGTCCAGAATGCAAAATCATTAGGTATACCCCAACAAATGCTTCGAATACACCCAATGAAACAGCCAATATACACCTTTGCCGCGGAGTCGTAAAAATAAATTAATTTAGCATCATAAACAGGGACAGTTTGTTACCTGTTTGTATTGTAGGTGGTGTCGAATGAAATGACATCTCCGAAATACTCAAAGGCGGCTCTGCTTCTTGCATCGGCCCAAAAAGCCAGCTTAATCGATTGATCCTCCTCGAGTTCGAGCTCAAAAAAGAAATTCGGATTCTTCTCTTTCATTCTTAAGAAATATTTCCCGAATTCCTTTGCATCTTCTTGTTCGAAAACATTCCGCACTTCCCTGGTAATGTAATTCCTCACATCCTTTTCGATAAAATTTAACTCGCGGTGACCCCCGGCAGCCGCAACAAATGATTGGTAGGTTTTGCTTGGTCTGATACCGGCCTCATCGTTATTCTCTATCGTACGACGAATGGACATGCTTAGTTCCCTGTGCTGTTTGAGCATCTCTGCTTTGCTTGGACAGCAAGAGTGTGAATGATCCAAGCACCGACATCCTTCAATGTGTGTATATAAATTCTTGCAGGACAGTTTAAACCGGCTGTCGGATTGGTCTTCTCGGTTGGAGATATTTTAGATTTTCATTTTCCCTCTCTGCTACATGTAATCAGTTGATTCTTAATCTCGTTTCCCTTCCTATTTGTGCACCGAACTCTTGTAGAGAAACATGCAGCCTTGGCGTAGTTCCTGTAAAATTTTCCGGCATCTTCAAGAGTGGTAAAGGTCATTCCGACCTTCAGAACAAGCTCGTCATCAACAACCGAGAGAGGCTGCACAATACACCGTGTCAGAACTGTGAATACACCCATAGATATGATTCAAATACACCCAATCATGTCTAATATGATACACCCGAACCCCAACAACTTAACTACAGAATGACCTTTAAAGCCATAAAATGTCAATACACAGGCTGCAGAATACACCATGTCAAAAACTAAAAACACACCCAATCATGTCTGATAAAATACACCTGAACAACAACAACTCAAATAAAAATAACAAAAAACCAGTAAAGTGTATATACACCCACACTTATAGCTAAAATACACCCAAACAGCTGTGCTACAAATCTGTCACAGTACTCAACAATTGATTAAAAACAAATTCAATTGGGAAAACAAAGCATGATTAGGGTCTTCTATCTCTTCAGCCTTACCCAATGGTACCAAGGAGAAAAATTCTTAAGACGAGAGAAACATTGAATGGAGGAAGCCCTCTTGACCTAATTCATAATATAAATAGTTCATCATCACTTGTAACAAACAAACATGTAGTAGTTATGAAATGTAATGATTGAGCAGCGTACCATTGGAAGACGAAGGGGAGAGGGAGAAAAAGAAAAAGAGTGGAGAGAGCGAAAGAATAAACGATGAAGGCATAGTAACTGAATCCCTTGAGAGTGGCTTGCTTGAAAAGAACGTTGACACCCACGTTGGTACACTCAACTGCAACCATTGCACAGAATGGAACTACTTCCCTGTAACAATACCTCCCTGACTCTGCCATCTCTCCCTCTCTCTCTCTCACTCTCTTAGACTTTCACACATGGAATATATTTGTCGAACATGTGTGCGTTTCTCAAACAACGCTTCAAACTTTTATTACAGTATTTTTTGGGTTGATTTTTTTTTTGTGACTATTTTTTTTGGGTTGATTTAATTTGCACAATGTTATTTTATTATCTAAACAATTATTAAAATTTATTATTTTTATCAATTAATTAGTTATTAATATTTAAAAGAATGAACTAAAATATATTATTAAACAAGTATAATTACTCGTACCATACACGTGATAAGATTGAAATTATAATTTTAAATTATTTTTTTAAAATTATTTTAAATTATAATAATTTAATTAATAAAAAAGTAACATATGTTATGCATTGTTACTAATTTCTTTTAACATGCTTGTATTCAAAGGAGATACTTAAAATGTATAGTTTCAATATATATTCGTTCCATTCAATTTTCAATTTTAAATTGGTTGGTAGTACTGTTGGTTAATAATAATGCTGGCAGTGTCTAGTTAGTGGTTGTTACTTAGATAATTTTTTTATTAGTTATTTAGTTTAATGTTGATGATAATGAATTATAATAAGAATATATAAAAAATAATTAATTATAGTAAAAATATATAAAAAATATATAACATTAACAATAAAATATTAAATTAATTAAAAAAATATTTAGGTATTAGTGTGGCGATGTTAAAGAAGATTAAAATGGCGGTGACGAAATTATGAAAGTCTAAAATTTAGAAAACAAAAAAAAAAGAAAAAAAAGAGAGGAGAAGTTGAAAAAGACAACAGGTAAGTGGTTTAATAGTGAGAGAGGAGCAGCTGAAAAATTTAAGTAATTTTTTCAGTAGTTGATTATTGAGTTATGCTAGTATATTAAATTAGCATTAAAGTCAGTTATTAGTATAAAATACATATTAGAATATAAATACGAATTAAAATAATTTAAATTACACATATATTTATACACAAATATATTAATGATTGATTTTAGTGGCTAATTTTAGTATACAAATAATATTTTTGTTAATTATTTTTGTCAAATGATACTCATCTTTCATAAATACAAAATTTGTTTTGGTTTTTTTATGAGTAATGTTGTCGGTGTTTACAATTTTTATGAATATAAGTATTTTTTTTTTGTATTGTTTTGATATAATTTGTGTTGTTTAAATTTATATATTTATTTTCACAATATTTGTGTATTCGTTAGTTTAAAGAAAGCGGTGTTTTTCACAGCATTTGATTTTACATACAATAAACTAAGATTAAAAAAACTAATATTTTTCTAATAAAAACCCTTAAACACTCAAATAAAAAATATTTATTCACATAACATTTCTTTAATATGTATAAAATTTTGAGTTTAAATTCTATTACAGTATATATGTTAAGGTATATCATCAAAAGAAACGTAAAATATATAATACTTCCATGTTGACCTGGACTAAACATGTGACCAAATCACACGTCTTAGAGAGCCAGGATATGGGAAAATGATTTTGAGCCATGCATGGCTTTAAATAAACTTCATCATAACCAGAAATAAATCCATATTGTTCTATTCTAATGATGTTTACGCTGTGAAGAAGTCCATCCATGCATGCATAGAGGCCACAGATTTATCATGATCGATAACAAGTCGGACTAATTTATAACTTGTTTTGTTCCTTGTGATTTTCCACAACCACAGGATATAATCTTGTTTTCATATATAGAATGAGACAAAGAACGCGGAGATAATCTTGTTTTCATATATTATCTTGTGGTTGTTCATATTCATAATTGGTATAGCTAGCTAGAAATTGTGGTTGTACACCACATTTAGTGAACATATATATACATCACAACAAATATATACGAGAGAAAGCTTAAGTTAATGGGATGAACTCCTATATTATTTTAGAGACGGAAATTATGTTTTAGTGAAGTGATTATTATTTTCGTTAATTTTTAGCTTCTTGCTGTTCAATCTTAAATTGAATAATTAAATTATCTAATAATTTTAAAAAATATTTTTACTATCTAAATTAAAATACTAGGTCACGTCAAATTTCGATTCGAATGTTTAACGTTTTTAAAAAAATTATTACTCAAATAAATATATAATAAAATAAGTTATTTTAATTACGAGCAACAAAATCGATTTTTACAGTAAATTCAATATTTTTTTAAAGAAAAAATTATTTTTTAATTATATAAAAAATTAAGAGTAAATTAATTTCTTTAATAATAATAATGAAGAACATGCACTAATCCATCATTAGTTAAAATGAAAAAAAATATTTCACTACTATTTTTTAGTCAAATTCAAGTTCAGTAGAATATCTATAACAATATATAAAGTTAATATAAAGAGTTGACCAGGATTTTGGTGTCCAATTTTTTTAGATTATATTTATCCTTTAACACTATTTCATAAAGTAAATTATAAGGACAAAATAGTCATAAAATTTATTTTAAAAAATCTAATAACCTCCTACTAAAATAAAAGCAATTTTCTTACTCCTGTAACTATGATAATATATCTCCCAATAAAAAATGTAAACTGTCTACAAATTATTAATAAATTAAAAGATGGATATATGTGAACATCAATGTCTTCACATTCTTCATCATCTTCATATTTTATTTAATTATATGTTAGTTTTAGTTTTAACATCTTCTATTGTTTTTCATTGTATTCATCTGATTTTGTAGTAGTTACTATTTTTACGTGTAATTTTCATTTACATTTTTTCTTCTCTTCAGTTTACTTATCTAATTTATAATTCCAGTCATTCTTTTATTTTTTAATTCATTCCCAACTTGATGTAGAAAGAAATAATTTCTGTTTATCTTATCAAATTTCTTTTTATCTTATCAATTTGATGTAAAAAAAATCTTTTTATCTAATATGTATTCTTATTTTTATTTATATGTCTTTATCTATTAATGATGAAATGAAAATATCCTATAAATATTTTGTTAACTTATTTTTTTAAAATTATTTTGCAATAATTTTTTTATTTTTTAAATTATTGATTATGTAGAGTATTATATTTGAAATTTGAGTACATAAATATTTACTTTAAAATTAAATTAAATTATTAAATTTTTCTACCATAGTATCATTTGTTTTATATATGGCTAAGTTATCTGATTAGTGTATATAAAGATGATTAGTGTATATAAAGAACGCAATAAAGTTTGCACCTATAAAAGGTTGTTAAAAATATTGAGATATTAATTTCCTACACAATGTAAACTATTAATTATATAGAGTACTGAACGAATTTGATATTTAATTATATTGTAAAAAGATTAATTAATTTAATATTATTCATTTATCACATGATTGGTATATAAAAGATGCAAAAAAAAAACTATACCTACTAATAATAGAATGAAAAATCATATTTTGTTAATTTTTTATTTTTAATTTATTTTATATTAAATAATATTATTTTTTATTGATTATTAGATTAAGACATAACACAATAAATATAGCAAAAAAAAAATTATTAATTGATTTTTTAAATAATCTGACAACCCAAGATAAAACTTTGTTAATTGATTTTGTTAATCTCTTTTTTATTTTTAATTTATTTTATATTAGATAATATTATTTTTTTATTGATTATTAAATTAATATATAATATTTAAATATGGTAAGATAAGAACTGTATTATATATTTTTTATTATTTTAATTTTTATGT
>NC_029777.3:12165435-12166915 GCF_000817695.3 Arachis duranensis | reverse complement strand
TAGATAACTACCAGAAAAAAATATTATATAAATAATAGAAATAAATTAATAATATACAAGCTAATTTAGAAAGGAAAAAAATATAACAAAAGAAAGATATAAATTTTCACCTTTTGATATGTGGTACAAAGATAATATATAATATAATAAACAGTACATATTTTCATATATTAGAACATGAGACTTAATATTATCCTTTAATTTTATGGAGTTCCTCTACCTTAATAAAAGAATTAATATCATGTAGATTTAATGTTTATTTTTGTGCTTAATAAAAGAACTAATATTATTTAACTTTAACTTTTAATTTTCAAGATAAATGAAAAAAACTTTAACTTTTAACTTTCAAGATAAATGAAAAAATATAATTTTTATGTATTAGATAATTTAAAATATAATAAAAAATTAAAAATATTCTAAACTTAAAAAACTATTTAATAATAAAATTGAGTTTGTTCAAAATCGTAAAGAGATAGAGAGAGAAAGAGAAGGTTAAAACTTTCTAACTAATTACAAAGAATTATTGCTATCAAAGCTATTAAATTTAAGTATATTAAGTGAGAATTAAGAAGCAAACTAGAACGATAAATCTAATAGTTTTCTGTCTCTCTTTATATAGTATTTCACTTTAAGTAACTATTTTTTATGGATAGTATTCAATGACGAACAAAATGATAAGAAAATTCGCATTAGATTATGAAAAATAATCTCATCCTTATAATACAATGGCATTATTTCAAAAAATGTAAAATAAAATAATAAAGTATAGTTTAATTAATGTACACAATAAAATAAATGTGAAACTTATATAGTAGCAGTTAAATGTGGATTGCAATGTTATCTTCTATTTCAAGATACTATATTGCAACTTAAATTTATCATTATTACTTAAAAAATTTACAATTATATACTTTTTTTATTATTTTAGTTAAAAATAATATATTTTGATGTTGTTTTTTAGGACTACTGACATCAAGTTTTGATAATTTGGGCAAAAGTTTTAAATATTTTATGTCTTTAGCAAAACTTCAACAACATATAAAAATTAACAGAATAGATAGTTATAAATCAAAGTAATAGACAAGAGTAAAAGTTACGATAATGATACTTGGTGATAATTAATAACGATCGGGTGAAGATATAAATCAAAGTAATAGACAAGAGTAAAAGTTACGATAATGATACTTGGTGATAATTAATAACGATCGGGTGAAGAGAAGGTAGAACAAGAAAAAAAAAGTCAGAAAGGAGAACAAGGTAATATAATAGTGATGATAAAATAATGACAGATATGTGTATAGAGAATAATATATAGTAAGAGAAAGAATAGTGTTTAATATAGTGAAGGAATATAATAAAAATATAAATTAATAATTTAAAAAAATAAAATTAAAGATAATTTAAAAATTAAATATAAAATTTAAAAATATTTTTTATCAATTAGAATTATGTATAAAAATAAAGATTATTTTAAATATAG
>NC_029777.3:12150103-12165380 GCF_000817695.3 Arachis duranensis | reverse complement strand
AATTATTTTATTAAATTTATAAATTTAAAACTAAAATTATAAATTAAAAATTAATCTCTTAAAAATAATAAAAAATAACTAAACAGGATAATACCTGTTGAACCGTTAGTTAATATAATAAGAAAGAGAAGAAAGAAAGGAAAAAAAAATGGCAGTTATAGGTGCTTTGATGTAGAGACCGGAATGACTTCTAAAGCGTGTTGACTACTGTTATAGAAAATTAGAAACTTATTTAATTACTTTTTATTGAAGCGAATCACAAATGCACAAGTATTAACACACTGAAAGAGAAAACAAAGAAAAGAATTAAAAAAAAAACAAAAAGGTTGCTATATAGACTTAGTATACTCCCATGTCCCATGCAGAGACTTAGCTTGTATACAAGTTGACCATATATACATCACAAAAATTAAATACACTTCTTTAGGGTTTAGCGTGTACGTTGGGAAATGATATGATTTTGATAGATAATATGATTTTGACATCTCTAAATACAAATGTCTATATATTTTATCGATAGAAAAATAGGTTCGTTCATATGTACTATAGATAACTAGACACATACAAAGCCAGAAGAAGGTAGTGATTAGAAAGTAGAAACTAACATGTGGAGGACTATTTTGAACGTTGCTTTTCTAGCTTTTCTAGTTCATGCAGTTGTGCTTCAAGCTCGGGATCAATCAGGTTTAATTTAATAATATAATTGACATACATTCATACATTTTGAATGCAATATATATGAATAATTGTATGTTACATGATATGTTGTGTGTTTTTTAGGATTTATCAGCATAGATTGTGGAGCACCTGCCATGTCTAACTCTACTGATTGGACAGACATACAATATGTTTCAGATGTCGGTTTCATAAGCAGTGGTGTACCTAAATCAGTGAAATCTGACTTCACAACTCTCTTTAAACAACAACAACTGTGGACTCTCAGAAGCTTCCCGAAAGGAAGAAGAAACTGCTACAAAATAAATAACATTACAATGGGCTCTAAATATCTTATCCGCCTCGAGTTTAGTTACGGAAACTACGACGGGCTTAACACTTTTCCAGTGTTTGATGTGTATCTTGGAGTTAACAAGTGGGATACAGTGAGCTTTGGAGCAGCCAACAGTAACCCCGGCGGGTACAGTATCAGAGAGATTATACATATAGTTTCACAGGAATACATAAATATCTGTTTGGTGAATACAGGCCTTGGCACGCCATTCATTTCAATCATAGATTTGAGGCCTTTGAAAAATGACACCTATTCTGCTCCACCTGGTGGATCAGTGGTTACTTACTACCATGTGAATTTAGGTTATCCATATAACAACTACTCAAACAGGTGAATCATCAATCATCTTCTATCTGGTTAATTAAATTAGAGTGGAAACTTACATGCAGTTGTTTTTGTTTGACAGGTACGAGGACGATCCCTATGATCGTTCCTGGATATACTACATACAACAAGGTGAATGGGTACAATTGAATAATTCAAGTACTATAACTGCTGGAACCTTTAGCCAAAACGATTACCAGTTGCCTGAAGCTGTGATGAGAACCGCCATCACACCGGCAAATGCAAGTGATCCATTGAAGATAAACTGGAGGCCACAAGTTACAATAAGTGATGAATACTACATATACATGCACTTCATGGAGGTTAACAACCAAACAAGGGAATTTAACATCTTTGTGGACGGTAAACCATTCTATGAAAATCTGGTGCCGCCTTACCTCTCAACAAAAACAATCACCGTAGTCTCCAACCCAATTAATATTTCATTTCACAAGACGTCGCGTTCAACCCTGCCTCCCATCATCAACGCCATTGAAGTTTACGGATTAATTCAATTCTACCAATCAAATACATTCCAAGCAGATGGTATATGTTAAATTTATATCCTAGTTTCTTCAACCCAATATTATTTGAAATTAAAAATAACAAATACTGCTACTATTAGTGGATGCAATCACAAGGATCCAGTCAGTATATGGTTTGACGACAAGAGAAGAGTGGCAAGGAGATCCATGCGGCCCTGCAGGCTACATGTGGGAGTGGGACGGTCTCAATTGTACTCGTCATCTAAATGAATCCCCTAGGATTACTGCCTTGTAAGTCACTTCCTATAGATAATTAAGAACGCTTACATTAAACATATTAAATCATTTGACGTTTTAAATGTCTTTTCCTGAGTTTCTGTTTTTTATTCATGCAGGAATTTATCTTCTAGTGGATTGACAGGAGCTATAGATCCTTCCTTTTCACACCTCACTGTGTTGGAAAAGTTGTGAGTTCATCTCATCATCTAAATAAAAAATACAAAATACAAAATTTGCTTCTATTTAAATCATTTTTAGATATTCTTAATTATATTATGTGTTGTCAAATTATTTGTTGTTTTTCTAGGGATTTATCAAACAACGACTTGAATGGCCAAATTCCGGAGTTTCTCTCTCAACTACAAAACTTAAAGATCTTGTAAGTTGTTTTACGATAATGCTAAGAAGAAAAAAAACATCAAAATTTATAGCATCCATTACTTCTTATTAAAATTAACTAGAATGAAAGTGGCGCAATGTGCGGATGGTAAATTAATAATAATATATAATAAATATTAAAAATGATTATGTTTTGTAAAATTAAATTAAATATGTATAAATTAAAATTAAATTTGAAAAATGTTTTATTTAAAATAATTTGTAGTACAAAAGATTTCGATATTAGATTTGTATAAAGTGACATTTTTATTTGGTAGTTCGATTTTTGCATTTGTTTTAGTTGATGGATTTAGTTTTCTTATGTAGTGTTCGTCCTCCTTTTTCTTTATTGATTATTGTTAGAATTGTTGCTTTCTTCTTTCTGTCGAAGTTCTCGTGAAGTCATATTTTTTATGATTATTGCGTTGTATGCACTTTCAATTATGTTGTTTGTTCCATCTTTGCATGTATGTTTTTTTCTGAAGATGTGTCTTAAATTTGTATGATTTTCTTTCTTCTTAATCTTTTGATGTAGTTTTTCAATGACATCTACAATAAAAAAACAAAAATGTGTAGATTTTTTTAATAAGTTATTTTTAATAAGAATAATTGAAATAGTATAAAATGAAATTACCTGTCAGACAATGTCTCAAGTGATGCAAATTCAAAATAGTCTTAGAAAATGTTCAAAATTAGATCTTTAATTTTTTTTACAGCAATTGTGAGTAAAAAATTTACTTTCATTATACCTTTAATTGGCCTATACAAATCTTTTGTATCTTCTATTTTTAAAATTTGTATAGTATAGACTTTTTCTTTCCTGTAATGTTAGTAATTTATAGTTCATAATTAGTTAAAAAAATAATGAATAGCATATTAAAAGAAGTATAATTGTAACGATATTAAAATACAATTATATATAAATATTACAAAATAATATAAAAAGTATAAAAAACAAAAATAATTAAAGTATTTTTTCGTGAATTCAATTTAAAAATATAATAAATATGTTTGTTTTGTACCTTTTCATTTAATATAATCATTTTTAAGCAAATAGACTCTTCTTAATTTGTGGATATTAATGTTTTTCATTGATGAACCACGCGAACTTTGATAAACTAATTATCTTTTTATTTGGTGATATTGTCCAAAAAATGATGTTCCATTGAGTAAGTTTGAGATGTTGTGTAGTTCGAAAATAAATTTTTTGTGCTAAATTTGATGTCATTTGAAGAAATTGTGATAAGAGACTTATATAAGTAGTTCAAATAGTATGGAATTTGAATATTTGTAACGTAAAATTTATTATGATTAATAATATTATTATTACATTTATAATATGAATGTTTATTATATTTAATGAGTTATTTATAGAAATTAATAAATTAATTATTGGAGTTATAAATTTATTGTATTGTTATAACAGTGATATATATAAATATATGGATATGGATTCAATGTCTTTGTAGGTTACAAATTTGAATACAATTTTTTGTATTTTTTTACTGATTTAAAAATAATAATGGATTTGGCAAAAACTAAATAATTGATTCTAATATTTTGCCAAGTAAGCGATGTTGCTGACATAATATTAGTAAAAAAAATGTTTTAAAAATAATGTGGATAAATTTATGTATCTACTTTTATATATTAAAAATAGATAGATAAATACTAAATTATAAATGCTAAATTATGATTGTATTTTTTTTAACTCGAGCTCATCTAATAAATGCCGAACAAAAAAAAGAAAAGAATGTTACAGCAGTTTTACTATTCTGGCAGGAATTTGGCGGGCAATAACCTCAGTGGTTCATTACCATCAACACTACTTGCGAAATCTAATAAAGGTTTCTTATCAGTCAAGTATGAATCTTATTCATGAAATCTTCCTTGGATACTTTTCATCTTTTAACTTTATTTAAAGAATGTTATATACATATTTTTTAATGTACATTTTATAAATATAGTAGCAATTAAATACTGAGAAAACGAATTCGTAATTTGTTTTTATGCTGACAAAAAATATATATATATATACACTAAATTTGTGTAAATAATATAGTTTTCTTTAAAAAATACTTAAAAAATGTTTCATATCAAATTAAAATGATTTTATTTCAAGTCACGCAAATAAATATTTTTATGTTGAAAATAGTCATAATTTTTTTATGTAATTATTATTGACATCATATTAATTTTTAAAATAGACTAAGATTAATCACACGTAAAGTCGTAAACATAACTCTGCAACTCTTAAGAATTAAGTGGGGAGTTAATTAAACATAATGCATGCTTTTATGATAGTGTTGATCAAAATCCATATCTACTATGTGAATTTGGAGAATGCAAAGTAAAAAAGAAGAAAAAGAAGACAAAGCCATTCTTAGTAGCTACAGCTATTGGGATTTCAGTCGTTTTAGTGGCATTGACCGCCGCAGCTATAGTCTGGACTCTTAATAAAAGGAGAAAAACCAAAGGTAATAGATATGAATCTCACTACATTAACTGCAAAATCCATATACTTGCATGTTAATTTATTAATTGACATTGGTGACAGTAGAAAAGACTCCAAAGGAGATCAAGCAAGACCATGATGTATCACTCAAGTTCAAGAATAAAATTTATTCATACTCTGATATCCTTAAAATCACCAACAACTTCTGTCAAATCCTTGGTAAAGGTGGGTTTGGAACAGTTTATATAGGATATGTTGATGACGTTTCTGTTGCAGTGAAGATACTTTCTCCATCCTCAGTTCAGGGTTATCAGCAATTCCAAACAGAGGTAAGTAAATTAATTACTGAATGAATTTAATTTTGATACCTGTGAACGGAAATCACATTTATGCCAAGTTATATTAGTACTTATTTTTTATATTAATTATGTGAATGGTCATTTAAAAATAGATAAACACTAATGACTCTGGATTTGATCATCTTATTCCCTGCAGGTTAAGCTTCTAATGAGAGTTCATCACAGAAATTTGACCTCCCTAGTTGGATATTGTAATGAAGGAAGCAATAAGGCTCTCATATACGAGTATATGGCTAATGGAAACCTACGTCAATATCTCTCATTAGGTACCAAATTTCTGAGCTGGAAAGACAGGCTCTGTATAGCGGTAGATGCAGCACAAGGTTGGAAACTAATTCTCAAACTACATCTGATTTTTATTTTTATTTTCTTTTTAATACATTTTTAGTACATTTGATATCAGGATTGGAATATTTACACAATGGTTGCAAGCCACCTATAATCCACAGAGATGTAAAAGCTTCAACATTTTGTTGACTGAAAACTTGCGTGCAAAATTATCTGATTTCGGTTTGTCAAAGATTATCCCAATCGATGGGGGCAGTCATGTTTCAACTGTTGTTGCCGGCACCACTGGTTACTTGGACCCCAAGTAAGTAATCCAATTATTTTTGGATAATGTCAGAGAGATAACACTTTTAGCATAAAAAAATTGATTAGTATTAGTTAAAAACTAAGACAAAAATAAGAAAAAAAAATTATTACACATCTAGAATTTGTCAGTATTTTCCAAGAAAATACAAGGTGATTGATACTAATCATAAAGTTTGATGGAAATGCATTGTACAATTTAACATTTGTAATTTTTTTTTTAAAAAAAAAAATTGCAGTTACTACCAATCAAGCAGATTAACAGAGAAAAGTGATATTTATAGTTTTGGAGTTGTTCTTTTGGAATTAATCACAAGTCAAGCAGCAATAAGAATGGCAGAAGATAATGATGATGATGATGAGAAAACTCACTTAAGTCATTGGGTTAGTTCGATGGTGGAGAGAGGGGATATCCATGGCATTGTTGACTCGAGGTTAGGAGAAGACTTTGACTGTAGCTCTGCCTGGAAAATTGTGGAAACAGCACTGACTTGTGTGTCTCAAAACTCTAATGCTTTGGAAATGGAATTAAGTCGAACAAAATATGGTGGTGGTGGCAACAAAAGTAATGGAGATTCATCGGTTGAACTAGTCTTTGTGAATGTACAAAATGAATCCACTCCTCAGGCCAGGTAATTAGGAGCTTGATTGTCTAGGATCAAGCTTGTTAATAGGGTAATATTAAATAAGATCAAGGCACAATTGCAAGTGGAAAGTGATGTATTACAACAATCATAAGTTGGGTTATTTATAAAGTTGACTGTTCCAAAATAAGTAAGAGTGTTACTGTCATTCTCCATGTCAACTTGGACTTACATGCAATCCTTCTGCCTTTTTAATGATCAATCATTTGTTGGTTTTCTTTCTCTTTTTTTTTTAATGTATCTTTTATGCAATGAACTACATGGTTAATGAATCAAAGGAGTTAATTGCATTCAAACAATCGATGATTATCACAGAAACTTTGGTATATATAATTGCTACCTTAACAGTGAACTCTCCCCACTAGAACTACCAAAGGAGACATCAATTAGTGATTGCAGGATGGCCAGTAATCATCTCAAGTAGAACAACTCCAAAGCAATATACATCACTCTTTGAGTCTTTTCATTCAAGTAATATGGTGAATGGCTCAAGTACAGTATCAAATAAATAAAGTTAAAGTTGCTGAAATGATATTCGAATGTAGTGCAAAATGAGCAGAAAATTAAATGGAATAAAGATCACGTAACATCCTAGTAGCTGTCAAAATACTCTCCCCTTCAGCTCAAGGGTACCAGCAATTCGAGGCAGAGGTAACTAAAGATATAATGATGTACATCAATATCATATACACAGTCTATCATAAATGATGATACACCTTTATTAACTGAGTCTATATCATTTTGCTTTCGTTTATAGGCGGAACTTCTTACTAAAGTTCATCACAAGTGCTTAACTACTTTAATTGTTTCAACTTGGTCTGTATTTTGTTTTTCATCAAAGACTAACCATTTGAATGAAATTCTTAGCTTGTCTTGCGGATACTTTATGTCAAATAGGCTGAATGAAAAGAGTGATGTTTCTAGCTTCGAGGGTGTGAAAAGAGGGGGTTGATTTCGAACCTCCACATCCTCTCTAGTCACTCTTTATTTTCTTTTAATTAAAAGAGCAAAGCAACAACTATATATTTAAAAATTTTGATCTCAAACTAATTGGTCTTTAAAGAAAAAGTATTAATTTGATCCTTTAGAATAGTAAATGTAGACATGTTATGTCTTTCTATCAATTTATCGCGTAAAATTTAGCGATAGTATTTACATGTACTATTAATTACCGGGACGTGTCTATTTATGAAAAATCATCACGTAAATAATAATTTTTGAAATAAAATTCTACCTGTTTTAATTAGATCGTAGTATATAGAGAGTAGTCAATAAATATTATATGAAAATTCAAAAAATAACAAAAGAATATATATGAATAATTTTATTTTGTTTTATACTATTTATTGTTCATTATTTATTATTATAAAAAAATATAATTGATATTTTTTTAAGATTAATTCATCTAAAATTAAAATATTTAAAGATCTGATTATCATCCTACTCTAATTAAAATGCTAACCATAATTAAATAAACAAATTGATGGAAAATAGAAAAGTTGTTGCTAGCTAGCAGCTTTACAACTGGCCAAGGCACTCATCAGAAATAATGATACTTCTTAATTCTTATTCATACTCTCCGGTCTCCACATTTACTGTACCTTATTTAGTCATCATTATATTTAATTTAATTTGAAGGAAAAATAATATATAAATTTAAAATTATTTTTTTAATAGATCATAGTTATAGTAGTACTAGAGACAATAGACATTTATGAATGCGCAGTAGTAGTGCATATATTCTATACATATTTAGCAAATTAAAGCAATATATAGTGTCTGATGGTTTCAATGGCTAAAAGAAGGGGGTTAAATCTTAGTCTTTTTTTGCTTGATTACATTTGCTGGTCTTTGAGAAGACTTTTTGATTTTTTGCCTCGTCCGTAGCCACGAGACTTTTATTTTTGTCTCGTCACTTGGTTCAAGATATTTTTTCTGTTTTAGCTCCTATACAGTAGAAACAGAAATGGAATAGAAGAGAGAGAAAATTATACCCAGATATATTCTAGTTCAGCTGCTAAGTGCAGTGCAGCCTACACCCAGTCTCTATCACAACAATGATAGAATTTCATTATAATCTTCTTGATTACAAACTGTAAAGTGCTAACCAAACTTACAAGAGGATTTCCACAGAATCATGAAACACAACACATATGTACAAAGGAACTCTAAGGACATCTATGACTTTTTCTTTTAATTTTGCACTCTCTGCCTTTTTCCGCTCTATGGCTTTTTCATACAAACCTCACTGTTTGTCTTTTTCTATGAGACTCAAGACATGACAAAATTAAACAGAAAAATTACAAAACAGAATACATTGAAGGAGAAGAAAATTTGTAAGCTTAGGTAGCTATGAGAATCCTGTGCCTTGCACTCTCACTACTTACTTCTAACTCTTTGAATCAAACCGTGGCTGTTCACCCTTTTTATAGAAGAGGGAAGCCTCCACAGTTGAAACCAAAACCCAAGCTTAACTTCTTTTCCTTCACACATAACCGGTTCGGCCAGAGAGAGAGAAGATGTAGCTCATGCAAAACCCAACATGCAAATACCTCTAATTCTTCATTGGTCATCAGTCTTCATCAATCCGAGCTCTCCATCCTTGGCTTGCTCTCCAAGATGGATTTCTGGCTCTTGATGCTTCATTATGATGATGGCTTCATCTGCTCCAATATCTGCCTCTTCCATCACGTAGCCACCCTAGCTACCTTCTGTGGTGGTTGAGCAGAATCAGAGACAAGCCATCCCACCAAGAATCTTAACCTTGCTGGCCGAAATCTTTTCTTCCATTTCTGGTATGGTGGAGCCAAGATCTCTTCACAATATCTTACCACAAGTGAATGAGAATCTTAGCCACTACATTTTTTATGTTTTCTTGCCATCATCACGATGGTCTTGTAGCTTGCCTTCCCTTCTTTTTGATAGCTCAAAGTCTCCATGGTTTGCTGTGTAATGACCAAAGAAGAGAAGGAAAGTGATGAGAGAGAAGAGAAAAATTTGAACATCATTGAATTAGAAAAGAGAATGAAATTAATTGAAATGATTCTTCCCTTGTTGAGTAGCGTGTAGCATTAGATGCTGCAATCAAATCAGATGTCCCTTTTCTTTTTCTCTCTCATTGTTCCCATGCAATAAATGATAATTGAAAGAATTTTGGAATCCATCACATGGTAATAAGCTGAGATCCGTTGGAAGGCATAAGGCAAATAGCAATATTTGCTTTCCTGATGAATTATTTTTGGATCAGGTATTGGGGCATATAGCAAACATGATTATCTTAGGCTTGTAACAATAATGGATTAATTTGCCCCAAGATAACAACTTGTTTCAGCCAAATCAATTTGGACATTTTGTTTTAAGGCTGAGCAACAAATAGCACATTTGGGCTTGCCAATTTTTTTTTCATTCTGGCCCGAATCAATTCAGCCATAGTGAGTGATAAAACTTTATATCACTGCTGAATATGTTTTATTAAGTTGGGCTAGCAAATATTTTTCGGCCCAAGCAGAACCTGCATTGCAAAAATTAATTTAATCAGCCTATATGAATTAATATTTTTGTAATTAATCACATTAATAATGTTTAGTCATTACAAATATTAATTTAGAGTTTTCCAAACTCATCAATCTCCCCCTTGATGATAAACATTATTAAAATTGAAATGGAAAGAAATTTAAGATTGAGTAAAGAATACTCCCTTTGAATTTTTGAATTTCTCCCCCTTTCTAATTGTCACATGGCTCCCCCTTAATATATGCCATTTTTACCAAGGGAAGCACTAACCTGTAACATTTTAATCAAGCTTCAAGTAACAATGTTATTTAGCATATTCATTACATGATGCTAAATGCTTGATTTATGAGCAGATTTGAATGATATACAAAACTTATTTGTTATCACAAATTTTGATTTTCTGCTCAATTTGTGATCAACCAAAAACTTTTTTTTTTGAAAATAAATTGCTGTTTACAATATTTTCTATTTAAATTAGAGCAACATACTTATGGTAAGAAAATATTTTTAATCATAGTATGACCACAGCAATTTTCAACATTTATTTTCATACCCAATGCTTTAAAGAAACTGCAAAAAAATAAAGTTTTCATCAAACATTTTTTTCAAGATGAATCAGAATATTCCTATTCCACTAGAAGCAAGCATATTTATCAAGATAAAACTATCACAAGAATACATGTTAATAACCAATTAACAACCAGGCAGTTATATTGTCAAAACAAATGCATAACATTATAATCAACCAAGCATTATTAGTATGCATTATCAAGCATCAAGTGTATCATTCTAACAAGAGTGATCATGAACTCTCAAAAGAGAATTTCATCCCCTATTTTCCAGTTTCAATTTTCAAATTTTCATCTCCTGTTTTTCAGTTTCAATTTTCAGCACTTTCTCCCCCTTTTGTCATCAAAGGGGCACCTGCAAAAAATTTTGACATAGCAAACAAGATATGCAAAATATAACTAAGCAAAATAGAGTATCACAGAGTATCACAAAGTATTCAACCCAACAAAACAGAAAATCAGATTGAGCCTACTTAAGCCAATATCCTAAACTAAACAGAGAATTAATCATCAGATAAAGGCAGATCAGATTCCTTAGCCCCATCATCACTTGCATCTCCCAGTTCCTTCTCCAAATTTTCTAACATCAAACTGACCATGTCCTTACATCTCATCCAAGCTCTTTCACTTTCATATGCTAGTTTGCGTGCCGCCTTGTGAGATTGGACTATGAGTTCTGACATAGTTGAGAATTCGGTAAGAATTTCTTTGATGGACTCAGTTGTTTTGGATGACTCAGGTCTACTCTCATAGTCACTCTCCGAAGCTATGGATTTCTTGCTCTTGATTCCTTTAACAGCTCCACCTCCTTTGACCATTGACACTTTGTTTTCTACTGCCTCATTCAAAAGGTTAACTTTAAAAAATTCAAAGATACTGGTTAAGAACATACCATAGGGCAGATTTGCCTTTTTGGTGCTCTTTACCGAGTCCCACATATGGCGGATCATAAGATAACCAAAAGAGATAGGAGTAGAGGTAACAAGTGCAAAAAGGATGAGAGAGTCAGAATATGTTACTCTATTGTAAGAGCCGCTTTGAGGAGTCAAGATGTGGGTGATGATCTTGTGTAGAAGAGAATTGATGGGACCGAGGGCTTTATGGGTAGGGGTAGTGCCACCCAAACCAGAGACATTTTCACAGATGTGTTGAAGAACAATCCTATAGGTAACGCCGACTTGAGAATCCCATTTTTCGGCCATGTATGCTTTCGGCCCTTCATCTTTGTAGCCCAAGGCCGTCCCAATGGTTCCAATATCAAGAGTGATGTGAACCCTTTTCACATATGAGTGGATGATGCCATCAATGAGTCTCATGTTGGCATAGAATTCTCGGACTAAGCCAGGATAAACTGGTTTTTGAATGTGAAGTAATGGAGTCCATTGAAGCAGTTCAAACAAAGGAGATACATTTATTTCTTTGTTGGAGAGAGTGTCAAGGTTGACAAGATAGGTTAGACAGAGATGACGCCTTTCCAGAACATCTTTGTGGAATTCATATGAGGCGTAGGAGTTGAATCTGGCAGGGTCATAGTGGGAGTGTGTTTTGCTGAACTTGTTCTTGAAGGATTCCAAGTTTGCAGGTTCGGTGGTGTTGTGCAGCACAAATCCGTCTGTCTTCTGAGTAATCTTTCCTGGAGTGGCCTACTTGGGTGATGAATGCAGTGGTGATGGAATGGAGGATGTTTGTGATTCCTCTTCTTCCACAGGATCCTTTCCCTTCTTCCTCCTTGAAGAGGTTTTCTTAGCTATGACTTTTCTTCTCATGGTGTCTGTTTGTTTGGAGGGAGGTGGGGGAGAAGATGACGTTGTGGAATGAATGTGTATATGTGTATGAGATTGGGGTGTGGACGGTTTTTGAGAAAGGAGAATCCGTTTGCTTTTCCTAGGAGTAGTTTTCTTTTTCATGGTAGTGAAAATGGAGAAGTGGAATATGAGGAGGTTGAGTAGGAATCGAATGGAGTGAGGGAGGAGGGAAGATAGAGAAGCATTAAATGTGGATTGGAGAGAGAATTAGAGGGAATTAAATGATCATCAAACGGTGGTTAATACCCAAGAAGTTTCCCTTTTATTTGAAATAAACTGAAAAGTTGTTTCCTTGAAGCAAGGGATTAGTTGAAGGAAAGATTTGATTTGACACCTTGCTTCTTCCAACAAGATTTGATGAGACAACAAGAAGATTTTTTGGTTTTTCAAAAAGTGAGGAACTAACATAACGGTCAGAGTGGAGTCAAAGAAATTTAGTGGGGCCCATGAGAATTGATTTTTTTTTGGCGCTGTCTCCCACTTGATCACAGCCCTTCCAACACGCTTTTATTTTTATCTCGTCCATTCCTACGAGACAAAACTGAACAGAATCAATATTTCAAAATTATCAACAAGATCAATCATTCCCAAGCTTTTTCTTAATGAACAGAATCTATCTTCACAGAGGGGTTTTGTAAAAATGTCAGCAAGTTGGTCTTCCGATTTTACATATTGAATATCAATAGTACCCTTTTGCACATGTTCTCTAATGAAATGATATTTAATTTCAATGTGCTTGGTTCTTGAGTGCAAAATAGGATTTTTTGAAATATTTATAGCACTCATGTTATCACAAAATAAGGGTATACTATTGATCTTTAATTTGTAATCTTCCAACTGCGTTTTTAACCAAATTAATTGTGAACAACATGCAGATGCTGAAATATATTCAGCTTTAGCTGTGGATAGAGCTACGGTTGCTTGTTTTTTGCTTGACCACATGTTAAGTGAGCTTCCAAGGAAGCAACACATTCCGGATGTGCTCCTTCTATCCACCCTATCTCCCGCATAACCTGCATCACAAAACCCTACTACACAAAAATCATCAGATTTAGGATACCATAAGCCATAATCATTAATTCCCTTAATGTATCTAATGATGCGTTTAACGGATGTAATATGAGATTCTTTTGGGTAAGATTGAAATCTTGAACATACACCCACACTTTGAACAATATCCGGTCTAGAGGAGGTAAGATACATTAGTGAACCAATCATTCCTCTATACCGTGTTTCATCCACTTCTTTGCCATCATCATTCTTTTCAAGTTTAGTGTTTGGATGATTGGTGTTCCCATTGGTTTAGAGTTTTCTAGGCCAAACTTTTTGATAAGTTCTTTTGCATACTTTCCTTGGTGAATAAAGGTACCACTAGGAGTTTGCTTAATTTGGAGGCCAAGAAAGAAAGTAAGCTCTCCCATTAAACTCATCTCAAACTCACTAGTCATGAGTTTTCCAAACTTTTCACACAAGGACTCATTGGCCGATCTAAACACAATGTCATCCACATAAACTTGAACTAGGAGAATATCATCATTAGATGCTTTAATGAATAAATTTGTGTCCGTGGCACCCCTTTGAAATTGATTTTCTAATAGGAAGGCACTAAGCCTTTCATACCAAGCCCTTAGAGCTTGCCTAAGGCCATAAAGAGCCTTTGAAAGTTTGAAAACATGATTTGAAAAATCCTTATAAGAGTTTGAAAACATGATTTGGGAAATTATTATGTTCAAAGCCGGGGGGTTGTGCCACAAACACTTCTCTATCAATAAAGCCATTGAGAAAAGTACATTTAACATCCATTTGAAACATTTTGAAACCCTTATGGGCAGCATAGGAAAGAAGCAATCTAATTGCTTCCATTCTAGCTACCGGAGCAAAAGATTCATCAAAATCTATACCCTCTTCTTGATCGTAACCTTAGGCCACTAATCTAGCTTTGTTACGAACAACTTGTCCATCCTCACCAAGTTTATTTTTAAACACCCACTTAGTACCCGTAACTTTCTTACCATTCAGATGAGGTACTCGTGTCCAAACCTCGTTCTTGTCAAATTGAACAAGCTCCTCTTGCATGGCTTTCACCCATGATGGATCTTCAAGAGTTTGTTTGACATTGTTGGGCTCCATTTGTGACAAGAGTGCAAAGTTGCTTGGTTCAAATTGTCTTTTGGTTGAGGATCTTGTCGTCACACCTTGAGAGGGATCTCCAATAATAAAGTCATGAGGGTAACCCCTCATAGACTTCCATTCTCTAGGCTTACTTTGTGGTGTTGAGCTTTGATGAGTTTCTGTTGGTCTCACTGTCTCAGTTTCTCGTGCTGGCTCAGGAGACAAAATGGAAATGTCTCCTCCATTCTGACGAGACAAAACTAGACTGGCAGATTCTTCATTTTGAGCAGACTTGAGATTTTCTTTGCTTGTTCCAGCTTCTTCACAATCTGAATTATTATCTATTACAGTACTGGGAATTAAATTAAAATCACAAAAAGTAACATGTATGGATTCCTCTATAGTTCTATGATCTTTGAGGTAAATTCTATAGGCTTTGCTAGTAGTGGAGTATCCAACAAACATTCCCTCATATGATTTTGGATCAAATTTGCCAAGGTTTTCTTTGTTATTAAGCACAAAACACTTGCATTCAAAAACATGGAAATACTTAAGATTTGGAGGGGTTCCTTTCCATAGCTCATAAGGAGTTTTCTTTAACCCTTTTCTAATAATGGTCCTATTCAAAATATAACATGTTGTGTTTACAACTTCAGCCCATAGAAACTTTGGAACCTCATTCTCACATAACATTGCCCTAGTCATTTCTTGAAGGCTTCTATTCCTTCTTTCAACAACCCCATTTTGTTGAGGT
>NC_029777.3:12051235-12149422 GCF_000817695.3 Arachis duranensis | reverse complement strand
AACTTTGTAAACTTTATCACCAATCATTCTTTCACCAAAAAAACATTGAATGGGAAAGTGTCCATTTCTGTTGCATAGTCTACAAAACCTTGGAGTTGCTGATTTGTTAAAGTAAGTGGGATCTTGAAACCTTGTGTCATTAGAAGAAGAAGCTCTATTTTTAAAGGAAGGTTTCTCGTCAGATTTATAAAACCCCAAACCAGCTTTATCAGAGAGTGGTTTTTGACTAGCCAATATTTGATTTAAATTTTCAGAACTTTGAGTGAACTTGGCTAAGTCATTTTCAAGGCTTCTAATCTTTTTCAGCAACTCTTCATTTTCCTTGAAACAGTTTACATATGAAACTACCGAATGATCACTTTCACAACTTCTAAGTTGAGCTTTCAACTGCTTATTTTCTTTCACAAGATCACAAGCAGTTTCGGCCTCCCTTAGCTTTTCTTTGAGAAAACTATTTTCTGCTTTAAGAATGATAATTTGTTGTTCAAGATCTTGATTATCAAGCAGAAAACATCTTATTTTTTCAGAAAGGTGGTCTATCATAAGATGAAGATCTTCAGTGTTAGGTTTATGAAAGACTACTTGATCTATGTGATCTGCCATGAGACATGGTTGTGACTTGGTCTCGGGTTCCTCATCATCATCATCTGAGTCATTTTCCAAATCTTCCCATGAAGCCATCAGTCCCTTCTTCTTTCCTCTTTTTGGCTTCTCCTCCTTCTTTAACTTAGGACAATCAGATTTGAAGTGCCACATTTCCTTGCAGTTGTAACAAGTTACTTTGCTAAGGTCTTTCTTCATTTTCCTTGAGCTGCTGCCCTTGCCTTTGAATTTCACCATTTTCCTGAATTTTTTAGCAAACAACACAAATTCATTTTCAGAGGAGTTATCACAGGATTCATCATCCAGGGGATTAATTACAGAAGAAAAAGTAATTCCTTTCTTTTTTGACTCTTTTTTCAAATAAGTATTTTCAAAAGCAAGAAGGTTTCCTCTTAAATCATCACATGTCATGGAATCAAGGCTACTGCTCTCAGAAATAATTAAAGCTTTTGTTTCCCCTTTTTAGTGAGACATCTCAACACTCTTCTCACAAGCACAGAATCAGAATATGTTATTCCTATAGCATCCAAGCCAAAAATGATGGTGTTGAACCGTTCGAACAGTTCATCAATAGATTCTCCTTCCTTCATTGCAAACATTTCATACTCTCTGTTTAACATGTCTATCCGAGTCTTCTTCATAATGGTGGTTCCTTCATGAGTGATTTGCAATTTGCCCCAGATTTCCTTTGCCGTTGTGCATCGTGATACCCGTCGGTATTCCTCAAAGCTGATACCACAGTTGAGTAGATTTACGGCCTTGGTATTTAGCTCCACCTTCTTTCTATCTTTCTCGGTCCAGCTTGCTTCTGGTTTAAGAGTGACTACTCCTTCAGCACTTGTGTTAGTTGAAAACTGAAGACCCTCTAGGATGATCTTCTAAAGCCTGTAGTCTACTGCTTGCACAAAGATTTTCATTCTCTCCTTCCAATAGGTATAATTTTTCCCATTGAAAAGAGGCGGTCTGTTGCTTGACTGTCCTTCTGTAAGGTTGTAGGACACCAGATTTGAGCCACTGCTTTCTGCCATATGGATCTTTTCTCTAAGCTGCAAAGCTTGATCTCTTTGAGACCAAGCTCTGATACCAATTGATGGTTTTCAGTGGCTAAGAGAAGGGGAGGGATTGAATCCTAGCCCCCTTTTTGCTTGATTACACTTGCTGGTCTTTGAGGAGACTTTTTTATTTTTTGTCTCGTCCCTAGCCACGAGCCTTTTATTTTTGTCTCGTCACTTGGTATGAGATATTTTTTCTGTTTTAGCTCCTGTACAGTAGAAACAGAAATGAAGTAGAAGAGAGAGAAAATTACACCCAGATATATCCTGGTTCAGCTGCTAAGTGTAGTGCAGCCTACATCCAGTCTCCATCACAAAAATGATGGAATTTCACTATAATCTTCTTGATTACAGACTGTAAAGTGCTAACTCAACTTACAAGGGAATTCCCACAGAATCATGAAACACAACACAAATGTACAAAGGAACTCTAAAGACATCTATGGATTTTTCTTTTAATTTTGCACTCTCTGCCTTTTTCTGCTCTGTGGCTTTTTTATACAAACCTCATTGTTTGCCTTTTTTCATGAGACTCAAGACATGACAAAATTAAACAGAAAAATTATAAAACAGAATACATTGAAGGAGAAGAAAATCTGTAAGCTTAGGTAGCTATGAGAATCCTATGCCTTGCACTCTCACTGCTTACTTCTAACTCCTTGAATCAAACCGTGGCTGTTCACCCTTTTTATAGAAGAGGGAAGCCTCCACAGTTGAAACCAAAACCCAAGCTTAACTTCTTTTCCTTCACACATAACCGGTTCGGCCAGAGAGAGAGAAGAGGTAGCTCATGCAAAACCCAACATGCAAATACCTCTAATTCTCCATTGGTCATCAGTCTTCATCAATCCGAGCTCTCCATCCTTGGCTTGCTCTCCAAGATGGATTTCTGGCCCTTGATGCTTCATTATGATGATGGCTTCATCTGCTCCAATATCTGCCTCTTCCATCACGTAGCCACCCTAGCTACCTTCTGTGGTGGTTGGGCAGAATTAGAGACAAGCCATCCCACCAAGAATCTTAATCTTGCTGGCCGAAATCTTTTCTTCCATTTCTGGTATGGTGGAGCCAAGATCTCTTCACAATATCTTACCACAAGTGAATGAGAATCTTAGCCACTACATTTTTTATGTTTTCTTGCCATCATCACGATGGTCTTGTAGCTTGCCTTCCCTTCTTTTTGATAGCTCAAAGTCTCCATGGTTTGCTGTGTAATGACCAAAGAAGAGAAGGAAAGTGATAAGAAAGAAGAGAAAAATTTGAACATCATTGAATTAGAAAAGAGAATGAAATTAATTGAAATGATTCTTCCCTTGTTGAGTAGCGTGTAGCATTAGATGCTGCAATCAAATCAGATGTCCCTTTTCTTTTTCTCTCTCATTGTTCCCATGCAATAAATGATAATTGAAAGAATTTTGGAATCCATCACATGGTAATAAGCTGAGATCCGTTGGAAGGCATAAGGCAAATAGCAATATTTGCTTTCCTGATGAATTATTTTTGGATCATGTATTGGGGCATATAGCAAACATGATTATCTTGGGCTTGTAACAATAATGGATCAATTTGGCCCAAGATAACAACTTGTTTCAGCCAAATCAATTTGGACATTTTGTTTTAAAGCTGAGCAACAAATAACACATTTGGGCTTGCCAATTTTCTTTCATTCTGGCCCGAATCAATTCAGCCATAGTGAGTGATAAAACTTAATATCACTGCTGTATATGTTTTATTAAGTTGGGCTAGCAAATATTTTTCGGCCCAAGCAGAACCTGCATTGCAAAAATTAATTTAATCAGCCTATATGAATTAATATTTTTGCAATTAATCACATTAATAATGTTTAGTCATTACAAATATTAATTTAGATTTTTCCAAACTCATCAATCTCCCCCTTGATGACAAACATTATTAAAATTGAAATAGAAAGAAATTTAAGATTGAGTAAAGAATACTCCCTTTGAATTTTTGAATTTCTCCCCCTTTCTAATTGTCACATGGCTCCCCCTTAATATATGCCATTTTTACCAAGGGAAGCACTAACCTGTAACATTTTAATCAAGCTTCAAGTAACAATGTTATTTAGCATATTCATTACATGATGCTAAATGCTTGATTTATGAGCAGATTTGAATGATATACAAAACTTATTTGTTATCACAAATTTTGATTTTCTGCTCAATTTGTGATCAACCAAAAACTTTTTTTTTGAAAATAAATTGCTATTTACAATATTTTCTATTTAAATCAGAGCAACATACTTATGGTAAGAAAATATTTTTAATCATAGTATGACCACAGCAATTTTCAACATTTATTTTCATACCCAATGCTTTAAAGAAACTGCCAAAAATAAAGTTTTCATCAAACATTTTTTCCAAGATGAATTAGAATATTCCTATTCCACTAGAAGCAAGCATATTTATCAAGATAAAACTATCACAAGAATACATGTTAATAACCAATTAACAACCAGGCAGTTATATTGTCAAAACAAATGCATCACATTATAATCAACCAAGCATTATTAGTATGCATTATCAAGCATCAAGTGTATCATTCTAACAAGGATGATCATGAACTCTCAAAAGAGAATTTCATCCCCTATTTTCCAGTTTCAATTTTCAAATTTTCATCTCCTGTTTTTCAGTTTCAATTTTCAGCACTTTCTCCCCCTTTTGTCATCAAAGGGGCACTTGCAAAAAATTTTGACATAGCAAACAAGATATGCAAAATATAACTAAGCAAAACAGAGTATCACAGAGTATCACAAAGTATTCAAGCCAACAAAACAGAAAATCAGATTGAGCCTACTTAAGCCAATATCCTAAACTAAACAGAGAATTAATCATCAGATAAAGGCAGATCAGATTCGTTAGCCCCGTCATCACTTGCATCTCCCAGTTCCTTCTCCAAATTTTCTAACATCAAACTGACCCTGTCCTTGCATCTCATCCAAGCTCTTTCACTTTCATATGCCAATTTGCATGCCGCCTTGTGAGATTGGAACATAAATTCTGCCATGGTTGAAAATTCGGTAAGAATTTCTCTGAAAGAACATACCATAGGGCAGATTTGCCTTTTTGGTGCTCTTTACCGAGTCCCACATATGGCGGATCATAAGATAACCAAAAGAGATAGGAGTAGAGGTAACAAGTGCAAAAAGGATGAGAGAGTCAGAATATGTTACTCTATTGTAAGAGCCGCTTTGAGGAGTCAAGATGTGGGTGATGATCTTGTGTAGAAGAGAATTGATGGGACCGAGGGCTTTATGGGTAGGGGTAGTGCCATCGAAACCAGAGACATTTTCATAGATGTGTTGAAGAACAATCCTATAGGTAACGCCGACTTGAGAATCCCATTTTTCGGCCATGTATGCTTTCGGCCCTTCATCTTTGTAGCCCAAGGCCGTCCCAATGGTTCCAGTATCAAGAGTGATGTGAACCCTTTTCACATATGAGTGGATGATGCCATCAATGAGTCTCATGTTGGCATAGAATTCTCGGACTAAGCCAGGATAAACTGGTTTCTGAATGTGAAGTAATGGAGTCCATTGAAGCAGTTCAAACAAAGGAGATACATTTATTCCTTTGTTGGAGAGAGTGTCAAGGTTGACAAGATAGGTTAGACAGAGATGACGCCTTTCCAGAACATCTTTGTGGAATTCATATGAGGCGCAGGAGTTGAATCTGGCAGGGTCATAGTGGGAGTGTGTTTTGCTGAACTTGTTCTTGAGGGATTCCAAGTTTGCGGGTTCGGTGGTGTTGTGCAGCACAAATCCGTCTGTCTTCTGAGTAATCTTTCCTGGAGTGGCCTTCTTGGGTGATGAATGTAGTGGTGATGGAATGGAGGATGTTTGTGATTCCTCTTCTTCCACAGGATCCTTTCCCTTCTTCCTCCTTGAAGAGGTTTTCTTAGCTATGACTTTTCTTCTCATGGTGTCTGTTTGTTTGGAGGGAGGTGGGGGAGAAGATGACGTTATGGAATGAATGTGTATATGTGTATGAGATTGGGGTGTGGACGGTTTTTGAGAAAGGAGAATCCGCTCGCTTTTCCTAAGAGCAGTTTTCTTTTTCATGGTAGTGAAAATGAAGAAGTGGAATATGAGGAGGTTGAGTAGGAATCGAATGGAGTGAGGGAGGAGGGAAGATAGAGAAGCATTAAATATGGATTGGAGAGAGAATTAGAGGGAATTAAATGATCATCAAACGGTGGTTAATACCCAAGAAGTTTCCCTTTTATTTGAAATAAACTGAAAAGTTGTTTCCTTGAAGCAAGGGATTAGTTGAAGGAAAGATTTGATTTGACATCTTGCTTCTTCCAACAAGATTTGATGAGACAACAAGAAGATTTTTTGGTTTTTCAAAAAGTGAGGAACTAACATAACGGTCAGAGTGGAGTCAAAGAAATTTAGTGGGGCCCATGAGAATTGATTTTTTTTGGCGCTGTCTCCCACTTGATCACAGCCCTTCCAACACGCTTTTATTTTTATCTCGTCCATTCCTACGAGACAAAACTGAACAGAATCAATATTTCAAAATTATCAACAAGATCAATCATTCCCAAGCTTTTTCTTAATGAACAGAATCTGTCTTCACAGAGGGGTTTTGTAAAAATATCAGCAAGTTGGTCTTCCGATTTTACATATTGAATATCAATAGTACCCTTTTGCACATGTTCTCTAATGAAATGATATTTAATTTCAATGTTCTTGGTTCTTGAGTGCAAAACAGGATTTTTTGAAATATTTATAGCACTCATGTTATCACAAAATAAGGGTATACTATTGATCTTTAATTTGTAATCTTCCAACTGCGTTTTTAACCAAATTAATTGTGAACAACATGCAGATGCTGAAATATATTCAGCTTTAGCTGTGGATAGAGCTACGGTTGCTTGTTTTTTGCTTGACCACATGTTAAGTGAGCTTCCAAGGAAGCAACACATTCCGGATGTGCTCCTTCTATCCACCCTATCTCCCGCATAATCTGCATCACTAAACCCTACTACACAAAAATCATCAGATTTAGGATACCATAAGCCATAATCATTAATTCCCTTAATGTATCTAATGATGCGTTTAACGGATGTAATATGAGATTCTTTTGGGTAAGATTGAAATCTTGAACATACACCCACACTTTGAACAATATCTGGTCTAGAGGAGGTAAGATACATTAGTGAACCAATCATTCCTCTATACCGTGTTTCATCCACATCTTTGCCATCATCATCCTTTTCAAGTTTAGTGTTTGGATGCATTGGTGTTCCCATTGGTTTAGAGTTTTCTAGGCCAAACTTTTTGATAAGTTCTTTTGCATACTTTCCTTGGTGAATAAAGGTACCACTAGGAGTTTGTTTAATTTGGAGGCCAAGAAAGAAAGTAAGCTCTCCCATTAAACTCATCTCAAACTCACTAGTCATGAGTTTTCCAAACTTTTCACACAAGGACTCATTGGCCGATCTAAACACAATGTCATCCACATAAACTTGAACTAGGAGAATATCATCATTAGATGCTTTAATAAATAAAGTAGTGTCCGTAGTACCCCTTTAAAATTGATTTTCCAACAAGAAGGCACTAAGTCTTTCATACCAAGCTCTTGGAGCTTGTCTAAGACCATAAAGAGCCTTAGAGAGTTTGAAAACATGATTTGGGAAATTCTTATGTTCAAAGCCGGGGGGTTGTGCCACAAACACTTCTCTATCAATAAAGCCATTGAGAAAAGTACATTTAACATCCATTTGAAACATTTTGAAACCCTTATGGGCAGCATAGGAAAGAAGCAATCTAATTGCTTCCATTCTAGCTACCGGAGCAAAAGATTCATCAAAATCTATACCCTCTTCTTGATCGTAACCTTAGGCCACTAATCTAGCTTTGTTACGAACAACTTGTCCATCCTCACCAAGTTTATTTTTGAACACCCACCTAGTACCCGTAACTTTCTTACCATTCGGATGAGGTACTAGTGTCCAAACCTCATTCTTGTCAAATTGAGCAAGCTCCTCTTGCATGGCTTTCACCCAAGATAGATCTTCAAGAGCTTGTTTGACATTGTTGGGCTCCATTTGTGACAAGAGTGTAAAGTTGCGTGGTTTGAATTGTCTTTTGGTTGAGGATCTTGTCGTCACACCTTGAGAGGGATCTGCAATGATAAAGTCATGAGGGTAACCCCTCATAGACTTCCATTCTCTAGGCTTACTTTGTGGTGTTGAGCTTTGATGAGTTTCTGTTGGTCTCACTGTCTCAGTTTCTCATGCTGGCTCAGGAGACAAAATGAAAATGTCTCCTCCATTCTGACGAGACAAAACTAGACTGGCAGATTCTTCATTTTGAGCAGACTTGAGATTTTCTTTGCTTGTTCCAGCTTCTTCACAATCTGAATTATTATCTATTACAGTACTGGGAATTAAATTAAAATCACAAAAAGTAACATGTATGGATTCCTCTATAGTTCTATGATCTTTGAGGTAAATTCTATAAGCTTTGCTAGTAGTGGAGTATCCAACAAACATGCCCTCATATGATTTTGGATCAAATTTGCCAAGGTTTTCTTTGTTATTAAGCACAAAACACTTGCATTCAAAAACATGGAAATACTTAAGATTTGGAGGGGTTCCTTTCCATAGCTCATAAGGAGTTTTCTTTAACCCTTTTCTAATAATGGTCCTATTCAAAATATAACATGCTGTATTTACAACTTCAGCCCATAGAAACTTTGGAACCTCATTCTCACATAACATTGCCCTAGTCATTTCTTGAAGGCTTCTATTCCTTCTTTCAACAACCCCATTTTGTTGAGGTGTTCTAGGGCATGAAAAATTATGAGTAATTCCAAAGTCATCACAGAATTTTTCAAAGTGTTGGATTTCAAATTCTTTTCCGTGATCACTTTCAAATGGGCCACTTTTAAATCTTTTTCATTTTGAATTATCTTGCAAAGGGTTGAGAAAGCATGTAAAGCATCATTTTTATGAGCAAGAAAAAGTACCCAACCAAATCTAGAGTAATCATCTACCACTACCAAACCATAGTATTTACCTCCTAGACTTTGAGTTCTTGTTGGACCAAAAAGATCAATGTGTAACATCTCTAATGGCCTTTTGGTTGAAATTCCATCTTTTGGTTTAAAAGAGGATTAACTTGTTTGCCTAGTTGGCAAGCATCACAAGTAAGATCCTTATCAAATTTGATTTTAGGAATTCCTCTAACCAGATTTTTCTTTACTAGCTTAGAAATTTGGTACATGCTAGCATGACCCAACTTTCTATGCCATAGCCATTTTTCAGATTCAAGAGAAGTAAAACATGTTACATTTTGTTCTTTCAAGTCCTCAAGAGTTAATCCATACACATTGTTGCATCTCTTTGCTTCAAAAAGAATATCCCCAGTTTTTTTCATCTCCGAAAGTGACAAGTCCTCCATCATATTCATCAAGCTTTATGAAGAAGGTTGTTTTTCCGGTCATGTGCCTGGAGCATACCCTGTCCATGTACCACATATTTTCCTTCCGTTTGGATACTAGGCATACCTACAAAATAAGCTCAAGTGACCTTAGGTATCCAAATTTTCTTGGATCCTTTCACGTTAAACCATCTCCTATGACCCAAACCATTGTAATAAAAAATAACTTTGTAAACTTTATCACCAATCATTCTTTCACCAAAAAAACATTGAATGGGAAAATGACCCTTTCGGTTGCATAGCCTACAAAACCTTGGAGTTGCTGTTTTGTTAAAGTAGGTGGGATCTTGAAACCTTGTGTCATTAGAAGAAGAAGCTCTATTTTTAAAGGAAGGTTTCTCGTCAGATTTATAAAACCCCAAACCAGCTTTATCAGAGAGTGGTTTTTGACTAGCCAATATTTGATTTAAATTTTCAGAACTTTGAGTGAACTTGGCTAAGTCATTTTCAAGGCTTCTAATCTTTTTCAGCAACTCTTCATTTTCCTTGAAACAGTTTACATATGCAACTACCGAATGATCACTTTCACAACTTCTAAGTTGAGCTTTCAACTACTTATTTTCTTCCATAAGATCACAAGCAGTTTCGGCCTCCCTTAGCTTTTCTTTGAGAAAACTATTTTCAACTTTAAGAATGATAATTTTTTGTTCAAGATCTTGATTATCAAGCAGAAAACATCTTATTTTTTCAGAAAGGTGGTCTATCATAAGATGAAGATCTTCAGTGTTAGGTTTATGAAAGACTACTTGATCTATGTGATCTGCCATGAGACATGGTTGTGACTTGGTCTCGGGTTCCTCATCATCATCATCTGAGTCATTTTCCAAATCTTCCCATGAAGCCATCAGTCCCTTCTTCTTTCCTCTTTTTGGCTTCTCCTCCTTCTTTAACTTAGGACAATCAGATTTGAAGTGCTCCATTTCCTTGTAGTTGTAACAAGTTACTTTGCTAAGGTCTTTCTTCATTTTCCTTGAGCTGCTGCCTTTGCCTTTGAACTTCACCATTTTCCTGAATTTTTTAGCAAACAACACAAATTCATTTTCAGAGGAGTTATCACAGAATTCATCATCGAGGGGATTAATTACAGAAGAAAAAGTAATTCCTTTCTTTTTTGACTCTTTTTTCAAATAAGTATTTTCAAAAGCAAGAAGGTTTCCTCTTAAATCATCACATGTCATGGAATCAAGGCTACTGCTCTCAGAAATAATTAAAGCTTTTGTTTTTCCCTCTTTAGTGAGACATCTTTACACTCTTCTCACAAGCACAGAATCAGAATATGTTATTCATTAGCATCCAAGCCAAAAATGATGGTGTTAAACCGTTCGAACAGTTCATCAATAGATTCTCCTTCCTTTATTGCAAACATTTCATACTCTCTGTTTAACATGTCTATCCGAGTCTTCTTCATAATGGTGGTTCCTTCATGAGTGATTTGCAATTTGCCCCAGATTTCCTTTGCCGTTGTGCATCGTGATACCCGTCGGTATTCCTCAAAGCTGATAGCACAGTTGAGTAGATTTACGGCCTTGGTATTTAGCTCCACCTTCTTTCTATCTTCCTCGGTCCAGCTTGCTTCTGGTTTAAGAGTGACTACTCCTTCAGCACTTGTGTTAGTTGAAAACTGAGGACCCTCTAAGATGATCTTCTAAAGCCTGTAGTCTATTGCTTGCGCAAAGATTTTCATTCTCTCCTTCCAATAGGTATAATTTTCCCATTGAAAAGAGGCGGTCTGTTGCTTGACTGTCCTTCTGTAAGGTTGTAGGACACCAGATTTGAGCCACTGCTTTCTGCCATATGGATCTATTCTCCAAGCTGCAAAGCTTGATCTCTTTGAGACCAAGCTCTGATACCAATTGATGGTTTTCAGTGGCTAAGAGAAGGGGAGAGATTGAATCCTAGCCCCCTTTTTGCTTGATTACACTTGCTGGTCTTTGAGGAGACTTTTTTATTTTTTGTCTCGTCCCTAGCCACGAGACTTTTGTTTTTGTCTCGTCACCTGGTATGAGATATTTTTTCTGTTTTAGCTCCTGTGCAGTAGAAATAGAAATGAAGTAGAAGAGAGAGAAAATTACACCCAGATATATCCTGGTTCAGCTGCTAAGTGTAGTGCAGCCTACATCCAGTCTCCATCACAAAAATGATGGAATTTCACTATAATCTTCTTGATTACAGACTGTAAAGTGCTAACCCAACTTACAAGGGAATTCCCACAGAATCATGAAACACAACACAGATGTACAAAGGAACTCTAAGGACATCTATGGATTTTTCTTTTAATTTTGCACTCTTTGCCTTTTTCTGCTCTGTGGCTTTTTCATACAAACCTCATTGTTTGCCTTTTTTCATGAGACTCAAGACATGACAAAATTAAACAGAAAAATTATAAAACAGAATACATTGAAGGAGAAGAAAATCTGTAAGCTTAGGTAGCTATGAGAATCCTGTGCCTTGCACTCTCACTGCTTACTTCTAACTCCTTAAATCAAACCGTGGCTGTTCACCCTTTTTATAGAAGAGGGAAGCCTCCACAGTTGAAACCAAAACCCAAGCTTAACTTCTTTTCCTTCACACATAACCGGTTCGGCCAGAGAGAGAGAAGAGGTAGCTCATGCAAAACCCAACATGCAAATACCTCTAATTCTTCATTGGTCATCCGTCTTCATCAATCCGAGCTCTCCATCCTTGGCTTGCTCTCCAAGATGCATTTTTGGCCCTTGATGCTTCATTATGATGATGGCTTCATCTGCTCCAATATCTGCCTCTTCCATCACGTAGCCACCCTAGCTACCTTCTGTGGTGGTTGAGCAGAATCAGAGACAAGCCATCCCACTAAGAATCTTAACTTTGCTGGCCGAAATCTTTTCTTCCATTTCTGGTATGGTGGAGCCAAGATCTCTTCACAATATTTTACCACAAGTGAATGAGAATCTTAGCCACTACATTTTTTATGTTTTCTTGCCATCATCACGATGGTCTTGTAGCTTGCCTTCCCTTCTTTTTGATAGCTCAAAGTCTCCATGGTTTACTCTGTAATGACCAAAAAAGAGAAGGAAAGTGATGAGAGAGAAGAGAAAAATTTAAACATCATTGAATTAGAAAAAAGAATGAAATTAATTGAAATGATTCTTCCCTTGTTGAGTAGCGTGTAGCATTAGATGCTGCAATTAAATCAGATGTCCCTTTTCTTTTTCTCTCTCATTGTTCCCATGCAATAAATGATAATTGAAAGAATTTTGAAATCCATCACATGGTAATAAGCTGAGATCCGTTGGAAGGCATAAGGCAAATAGCAATATTTGCTTTCCTGATGAATTATTTTTTGATCATGTATTGGGGCATATAGCAAACATGATTATCTTGGGCTTGTAACAATAATGGATCAATTTGGCCCAAGATAACAACTTGTTTCAGCCAAATCAATTTGGACATTTTGTTTTAAGGCTGAGCAACAAATAACACATTTGGGCTTGCCAATTTTCTTTCATTCTGGCCCGAATCAATTCAGCCATAGTGAGTGATAAAACTTTATATCACTGCTGTATATGTTTTATTAAGTTGGGCTAGCAAATATTTTTCGGCCCAAGCAGAACCTGCATTGCAAAAATTAATTTAATCAGCCTATATGAATTAATATTTTTGCAATTAATCACATTAATAATGTTTAGTCATTACAAATATTAATTTAGAGTTTTCCAAACTCATCAATCTCCCCCTTGATGACAAACATTATTAAAATTGAAATAGAAAGAAATTTAAGATTGAGTAAAGAATACTCCCTTTGAATTTTTGAATTTCTCCCCCTTTCTAATTGTCACATGACTCCCCCTTAATATATGCCATTTTTACCAAGGGAAGCACTAACCTGTAACATTTTAATCAAGCTTCAAGTAACAATGTTATTTAGCATATTCATTACATGATGCTAAATGCTTGATTTATGAGCAGATTTGAATGATATACAAAACTTATTTGTTATCACAAATTTTGATTTTCTGCTCAATTTGTGATCAACCAAAAACTTTTTTTTTGAAAATAAATTGCTGTTTACAATATTTTCTATTTAAATCAGAGCAACATAATTATGGTAAGAAAATATTTTTAATCATAGTATGACCACAGCATTTTTCAACATTTATTTTCATACCCAATGCTTTAAAGCAACTGCCAAAAATAAAGTTTTCATCAAACATTTTTTCCAAGATGAATCAGAATATTCCTATTCCACTAGAAGCAAGCATATTTATCAAGATAAAACTATCACAAGAATACATGTTAATAACCAATTAACAACCAGGCAGTTATATTGTCAAAACAAATGCATCACATTATAATCAACCAAGCATTATTAGTATGCATTATCAAGCATCAAGTGTATCATTCTAACAAGGGTGATCGTGAACTCGCAAAAGAGAATTTCATCCCTTATTTTCCAGTTTCAATTTTCAAATTTTCATCTCCTGTTTTTCAGTTTCAATTTTCAGCACTTTCTCCCCCTTTTGTCATCAAAGAGGCACCTGCAAAAAATTTTGACATAGCAAACAAGATATGCAAAATATAACTAAGCAAAACAGAATATCACAGAGTATCACAAAGTATTCAAGCCAACAAAACAGAAAATCAGATTGAGCCTACTTAAGCCAATATCCTAAACTAAACAGAGAATTAATCATCAGATAAAGGCAGATCAGATTCCTTAGCCCCGTCATCACTTGCATCTCCCAGTTCCTTCTCCAAATTTTCTAACATCAAACTGACCCTGTCCTTGCATCTCATCCAAGCTCTTTCACTTTCATATGCTAGTTTGCGTGCCGCCTTGTGAGATTTGACTATGAGTTCTGACATAGTTGAGAATTCGGTAAGAATTTCTTTGATGGACTCGGTTGTTTTGGATGACTCAGGTCTGCTCTCATAGTCACTCTCCGAAGCCATGGATTTCTTGCTCTTGATTCCTTTAACAGCTCCACCTCCTTTGACCATTGACACTTTGTTTTCTACTGCCTCATTCAAAAGGTTAACTTTAAAAAATTCAAAGATACTGGTTAAGAACATACCATAGGGCAGATTTGCCTTTTTGGTGCTCTTTACCGAGTCCCACATATGGCGGATCATAAGATAACCAAAAGAGATAGGAGTAGAGGTAACAAGTGCAAAAAGGATGAGAGAGTCAGAATATGTTACTCTATTGTGAGAGCCGCTTTGAGAAGTCAAGATATGGGTGATGATCTTGTGTAGAAGAGAATTGATGGGACCGAGGGCTTTATGGGTAGGGGTAGTGCCATCCAAACCAGAGACATTTTCACAGATGTGTTGAAGAACAATCCTATAGGTAACGCGACTTGAGAATCCCATTTTTCGGCCATGTATGCTTTCGGCCCTTCATCTTTGTAGCCCAAGGCCATCCCAATGGTTCCAGTATCAAGAGTGATGTGAACCCTTTTCACATATGAGTGGATGATGCCATCAATGAGTCTCATGTTGGCATAGAATTCTTGGACTAAGCCAGGATAAACTGGTTTCTGAATGTGAAGTAATGGAGTCCATTGAAGCAGTTCAAACAAAGGAGATACATTTATTCCTTTGTTGGAGAGAGTGTCAAGGTTGACAAGATAGGTTAGACAGAGATGACGCCTTTCCAGAACATCTTTGTGGAATTCATATGAGGCGTAGGAGTTGAATCTGACAGGGTCATAGTGGGAGTGTGTTTTGCTGAACTTGTTCTTGAAGGATTCCAAGTTTGCGGGTTCGGTGGTGTTGTGCAGCACAAATCCGTCTGTCTTCTGAGTAATCTTTCCTGGAGTGGCCTTCTTGGGTGATGAATGCAGTGGTGATGGAATGGAGGATGTTTGTGATTCCTCTTCTTCCACAGGATCCTTTCCCTTCTTCCTCCTTAAAGAGGTTTTCTTAGCTATGACTTTTCTTCTCATGGTGTCTGTTTGTTTGGAGGGAGGTGGGGGAGAAGATGACGTTATGGAATGAATGTATATATGTGTATGAGATTGGGGTGTGGATAGTTTTTGAGAAAGGAGAATCCGTTCGCTTTTCCTAGGAGCAGTTTTCTTTTTCATGGTAGTAAAAATGGAGAAGTGGAATATGAGGAGGTTGAGTAGGAATCGAATGGAGTGAGGGAGGAGGGAAGATAGAGAAGCATTAAATGTGGATTGGAGAGAGAATTAGAGGGAATTAAATGATCATCAAACGGCGGTTAATACCCAAGAAGTTTCCCTTTTATTTGAAATAAACTGAAAAGTTGTTTCCTTGAAGCAAGGGATTAGTTGAAGGAAAGATTTGATTTGACACCTTGCTTCTTCCAACAAGATTTGATGAGACAACAAGAAGATTTTTTTATTTTTCAAAAAGTGAGGAACTAACATAACGGTCAGAGTGGAGTCAAAGAAATTTAGTGGGGCCCATGAGAATTGATTTTTTTGGCGCTGTCTCCCACTTGATCACAGCCCTTCCAACACGCTTTTATTTTTATCTCGTCCATTCCTACGAGACAAAACTGAACAGAATCAATATTTCAAAATTATCAACAAGATCAATCATTCCCAAGCTTTTTCTTAATGAACAGAATATGTTTTCACAGAGGGCTTTTGTAAAAATGTCAGCAAGTTGGTCTTCCGATTTTACATATTGAATATCAATAGTACCCTTTTGCACATGTTCTCTAATGAAATGATATTTAATTTCAATGTGCTTGGTTCTTGAGTGCAAAACAGGATTTTTTGAAATATTTATAGCACTCATGTTATCACAAAATAAGGGTATACTATTGATATTTAATTTGTAATCTTCCAACTGCGTTTTTAACCAAATTAATTGTGAACAATATGCAGATGCTAAAATATATTCAGCTTTAGCTGTGGATAGAGCTACGGTTGCTTATTTTTTGCTTGACCACATGTTAAGTGAGCTTCCAAGGAAGCAACACATTCCGGATATGCTCCTTCTATCCACCCTATCTCCCGCATAATCTGCATCATAAAACCCTACTACACAAAAATCATCAGATTTAGGATACCATAAGCCATAATCATTAATTCCTTTAATGTATCTAATGATGAGTTTAACGGATGTAATATGAGATTCTTTTGGGTAAGATTGAAATCTTGAACATACACCCACACTTTGAACAATATTCGGTCTAGAGGAGGTAAGATACATTAGTGAACCAATCATTCCTCTATACCGTGTTTCATCCACATCTTTGCCATCATCATCCTTTTCAAGTTTAGTGTTTGGATGCATTGGTGTTCCCATTGGTTTAGAGTTTTCTAGGCCAAACTTTTTGATAAGTTCTTTTGCATACTTTCCTTGGTGAATAAAGGTACCACTAGGAGTTTGTTTAATTTGGAAGCCAAGAAAGAAAGTACGCTCTCCCATTAAACTCATCTCAAACTCACTAGTCATGAGTTTTCCAAACTTTTCACACAAGGACTCATTGGCCGATCTAAACACAATGTCATCCACATAAACTTGAACTAGGAGAATATCATCATTAGATGCTTTAATAAATAAAGTAGTGTCCGTAGTACCCCTTTAAAATTGATTTTCCAACAAGAAGGCACTAAGTCTTTCATACCAAGCTCTTGGAGCTTGTCTAAGACCATAAAGAGCCTTAAAGAGTTTGAAAACATGATTTGGGAAATTCTTATGTTCAAAGCCGGGGGGTTGTGCCACAAACACTTCTCTATCAATAAAGCCATTGAGAAAAGTACATTTAACATCCATTTGAAACATTTTGAAACCCTTATGGGCAGCATAGGAAAGAAGCAATCTAATTGCTTCCATTCTAGCTACCGGAGCAAAAGATTCATCAAAATCTATACCCTCTTCTTGATCGTAACCTTAGGACACTAATCTAGCTTTGTTACGAACAACTTGTCCATCCTCACCAAGTTTATTTTTAAACACCCACTTAGTACCCGTAACTTTCTTACCATTCGGATGAGGTACTAGTGTCCAAACCTCATTCTTGTCAAATTGAGCAAGCTCCTCTTGCATGGCTTTCACCCATGATGGATCTTCAAGAGCTTGTTTGACATTGTTGGGCTCCATTTGTGACAAGAGTGCAAAGTTGCTTGGTTCGAATTGTCTTTTGGTTGAGGATCTTGTTGTCACACCTTGAGAGGGATCTCCAATGATAAAGTCATGAGGGTAACCCCTCATAGACTTCCATTCTCTAGGCTTACTTTGTGGTGTTGAGCTTTGATGAGTTTCTGTTGGTCTCACTGTCTCAGTTTCTCGTGCTGGCTCAGAAGACAAAATGGAAATGTCTCCTCCATTCTGACGAGGCAAAACTAGACTGGCAGATTCTTCATTTTGAGCAGACTTGAGATTTTCTTTGCTTGTTCCAGCTTCTTCACAATCTGAATTATTATCTATCACAGTACTGAAAATTAAATTAGAATCACAAAAAGTAACATGTATGGATTCCTCTATGGTTCTATGTTCTTTAAGGTAAATCCTATAGGCCTTGCTAGTGGTAAAGTATCCAACAAACATTCCTTCATAAGATTTTGGATCAAACTTCCCAAGATTTTCTTTGTTGTTAAGCACAAAACATTTGCATTCAAAAACATGAAAGTACTTAAGTTTAGGAGGGGTTCCTTTCCATAGTTCATAAGGAGTTCTTTTCAACCCTTTTCTAATTATTGTTCTATTCAAAATATAACATGCTGTGTTTACAGCTTCAGCCCATAGAAATTTTGGAACCTCATTCTCACATAACATTGCCCTAGTCATTTCTTGAAGGCTTCTATTCCTTCTTTCAACAACCCCATTTTGTGAGGTGTTCTAGGGCATGAAAAATTATGAGTAATTCCAAAGTCATCACAGAAATTTTCAAAGTCTTGGTTTTCAAATTCTTTTCCGTGATCACTTCTCAAATGAGCCATTTTCAAATCTTTTTCATTTTGAATTTTCTTGCAAAGGGTTAAGAAAGCATGGAAAGCATCATTTTTGTGAACAAAAAAAAGTACCCAACCAAATCTAGAGTAATCATCTACCACTACCAAACCATAGTATTTACCTCCTAGACTTTGAGTTCTTGTTGGACCAAAAAGATCAATGTGTAACATCTCTAATGGCCTTTTGGTTGAAATTCCATCTTTTGGTTTAAAAGAAGATTTGACTTGTTTGCCTAATTGACAAGCATCACAAGTAAGATCCTTATCAAATTTAATTTTACACACAATTGGCTTACACTAAGTAAATTATGTTTCAAACCATTTACAAGAAGAACATCATTTATACAAGATGAAAAGCTTTTACCAACTTTTCCAACGGCCACTATCTTTCCTTTACCATCATCACCGAAAGTGACAAGTCCTCCATCATATTCATCAAGCTTTATGAAGAAGGTTGTCTTTCCGGTCATGTGCCTAGAGCATACCCTGTCCATGTACCACATATTTTCCTTCCGTTTGGATACTAGGCATACCTACAAAATAAGCTCAAGTGACCTTAGGTATCCAAATTTTCTTGGATCCTTTCACGTTAAACCATCTCCTATGACCCAAACCATTGTAATAAAAAATAACTTTGTAAACTTTATCACCAATCATTCTTTCACAAAAAAAAAATACTGAACGGGAAAATGACCGTTTCGCATTGAATGGGAAAGTGTCCATTTCTGTTGCATAGTCTACAAAACCTTGGAGTTGCTGATTTGTTAAAGTAAGTGGGATCTTGAAACCTTGTGTCATTAGAAGAAGAAGCTCTATTTTTAAAGGAAGGTTTCTCGTCAGATTTATAAAACCCCAAACCAGCTTTATCAGAGAGTGGTTTTTGACTAGCCAATATTTGATTTAAATTTTCAGAACTTTGAGTGAACTTGGCTAAGTCATTTTCAAGGCTTCTAATCTTTTTCAGCAACTCTTCATTTTCCTTGAAACAGTTTACATATGCAACTACCGAATGATCACTTTCACAACTTCTAAGTTGAGCTTTCAACTGCTTATTTTCTTCCACAAGATCACAAGCAGTTTCGGCCTCCCTTAGCTTTTCTTTGAGAAAACTATTTTCTGCTTTAAGAATGATAATTTGTTGTTCAAGATCTTGATTATCAAGCTGAAAACATCTTATTTTTTCAGAAAGGTGGTCTATCATAAGATGAAGATCTTCAGTGTTAGGGTTATGAAAGACTACTTGATCTATGTCATCTGCCATGAGACATGGTTGTGACTTGGTCTCGAGTTCCTCATCATCATCATCTGAGTCATTTTCCAAATCTTCCCATGAAGCCATCAGTCCCTTCTTCTTTCCTCTTTTTGGCTTCTCCTCCTTCTTTAACTTAGGACAATCAGATTTGAAGTGCTCCATTTCCTTGCAGTTGTAACAAGTTACTTTGCTAAGGTCTTTCTTCATTTTCCTTGAGTTGCTGCCTTTGCCTTTGAACTTCACCATTTTCCTGAATTTTTTAGCAAACAACACAAATTCATTTTCAGAGGAGTTATCACAGGATTCATCATTGACAAACCCCATTTTGAGGGTTTATCTCGTGCTAATTTCAAAGGGTTTATCAATGATTTCACACACTTTCTGCATGAAAATATAAGGATTTGCATTCTTTTCCTAGTTTTGCCTCATAAAGGAAAACATGCTTATTTTGCACTAAAATAGACACATTTCTAATCTCGCCTTAATGCCATTCGATACCGTGACTCGTGTGCTAAGTGATTTCAGGACATAGACTAGGAATGGACAGGAAAAGATAAGGAAGAAGGGTGCAAGGAAAGGAAGCATGAGAATTGAAGCTTTGGGAATTTCTGCATGGGCGCGTGCGCGCACCTGACGCGCCCGCGCGGATGAGCGCAATGTGAAGCCGAAGCTAAGAGCCAAGCCACGAGCCGACTAGCGTAGCGGCTAAGCCAGAATCTTCAAGGACGCGTACGCGTACACTCCGCTTCCGCGCATACTCCAGAGCCGCATCAAGGGCGCGCACGCGTACCTTGCGCGTGCGCGCCGATGTTCGAAAATGATTTTTTTTAAAAGTCACGTGACTTAGGCGTGGAGTTGGTTGGAGATCCCAACTTTTGAGGAATGCTTTGGCGGGAAAAGACTTAAGAGGACCAGGGGAGCAAGTGTGAAACACTCTTAGTTCATTTTTTAGTTTTTTTGAGATATTTTGGAGTTAGTTACATTGTTAGAGAGAGAAACTCCAACTTCTCTCTAAGATTTCATCAACTTCTCTCAAGCTTTCATTAGGGTTCTTTCTCATCAAAGTTCTGAATTTTCACTCAATTTTGGTGAGATCCGTTGCACTTTCATTTCACTTTGCTCATGTAATAGATTTCCCCTTCCAAATTCAAGTTGTAATTGTTGACATACCTTGGATCTAGGAGTCAATTCTATGGTTTTTGGATTCATTTGATGTCTTGAGATTTTGATTCTCATTGTTGTTCCTTGATACTTGTTGCTAATCTCTTGTGTTGCAATAGTTCTAATTTTACTTTTCTCTTCATTTCACCATGATTTTCCTTCTTGCTCACTACATGTTTGATAAAATGTCAATACTAGCTATGGAGTAGAATTTTTGTACTTGGCATAGGGTTTGGATATTGGGAGGAATTGAATAGTCATCTTAATAGTTGCTTGATAGTTAGGAATTGCCAATTGACTTGGAGTACACTAAAGCTAGATTCCCCTAAGGTGAAGCTAGGACTTGTGATTCAAGTTGATTGTTTCCATTTGATTTTCCTCTACACTTAGGGGATAACTAAATGAAGCAAGCCTACTAGTTGTCAACATTGAATGAGCTATGAGGATAGAATTCCCAATGCCAACCCTAAGTCAAGTCCTTTTGATAATTGATTGTTTGTTTCTCATTACTTGCTAAATTCTTCCAAGAACTCAACAAGGCTTACTAAAACAATAAAATGCATACTTTGGCAATTCCAAGGGAGAACGACTCGGGAGATATATACTCTCGGATATAGATTGTAGTTTTGTTTGATGATGGATTTCGCGTTGGTTTAGACTATACTACGATTGATCACTTGATAAATTCTACACCAACAAAAATTCATTTGTCAATCATCCAGGGGATTAATTACAGAAGAAAAAGTAATTCCTTTCTTTTTTGACTCTTTTTTCAAATAAGTATTTTCAAAAGCAAGAAGGTTTCCTCTTAAATCATTACATGTCATGGAATCAAGGCTACTGCTCTCAGAAATAATTAAAGCTTTTGTTTCCCCCTCTTTAGTGAGACATCTCAACACTCTTCTCACAAGCACAGAATCAGAATATGTTATTCCCATAGCATCCAAGCCAAAAATAATGGTGTTGAACCGTTCGAACAGTTCATTAATAGATTCTCCTTCCTTCATTGCAAACATTTCATACTCTCTGTTTAACATGTCTATCCGAGTCTTCTTCATAATGGTGGTTCCTTCATGAGTGATTTGCAATTTGCCCCAGATTTCCTTTGCCGTTGTGCATCGTGATACCCGTTGGTATTCCTCAAAGCTGATAGCACAGTTGAGTAGATTTACGGCCTTGGTATTTAGCTTAACCTTCTTTCTATCTTCCTCGGTCCAGCTTGCTTCTGGTTTAAGAGTGACTACTCCTTCAGCACTTGTGTTAGTTGAAAACTGAGGACCCTCTAGGATGATCTTCTAAAGCCTGTAGTTTATTGCTTGCACAAAGATTTTCATTCTCTCCTTCCAATAGGTATAATTTTTCCCATTGAAAAGAGGCGGTCTGTTGCTTGACTGTCCTTCTGTAAGGTTGTTGGACACCAGATTTGAGCCACTGTTTTCTGCCATATGGATCTTTTCTCCAAGCTGCAAAGCTTGATCTCTTTGAGACCAAGCTCTGATACCAATTGATGGTTTTCAGTGGCTAAGAGAAGGGGAGGGATTGAATCCTAGCCCCCTTTTTGCTTGATTACACTTGCTGGTCTTTGAGGAGACTTTTTTGATTTTTGTCTCGTCCCTAGCCACGAGACTTTTCTTTTTGTCTCGTCACTTGGCACGAGAAACTTCTGGTTTTTTCTCCTGTGTATTTGAAAACAGAAATGGAGTAGAAAGGAGAAGAAGATTGCACCCAGATATATCCTGGTTCGGCTGCTAAGTGCAGTGCAGCCTACATCCAGTCTCCATCACAAAAATGATTGAATTTCACTATAATCTTCTTGATTACAGACTGTAAAGTGCTAACCCAACTTACAAGGGAATTTTCACAGAATCATGAAACACAACACAGATGTACAAAGGAACTCTAAGGACATCTATGGATTTTTCTTTTAATTTTGCACTCTCTGCCTTTTTCTGCTCTGTGGCTTTTTCATACAAATCTCATTGTTTGCCTTTTATTATGAGACTCAAGACATGACAAAATTAAACAGAAAAATTATAAAACAGAATACATTAAAGGAGAAGAAAATCTGTAAGCTTAGGTAGCTATGAGAATCCTGTGCCTTGCACTCTCACTGCTTACTTCTAACTCCTTAAATCAAACCGTGGCTGTTCACCCTTTCTATAGAAGAGGAAAGCCTCCACAGTTGAAACCAAAACCCAAGCTTAACTTCTTTTCCTTCACACATAACCGGTTCGGCCAGAGAGAGAGAAGAGGTAACTCATGCAAAATTCAACATGCAAATACCTCTAGTTCTTTCTTGGTCATCAGACTTCATCAATCCGAGCTTTCCATCCTTGGCTTGCTCTCCAAGATGAATTTCTGGCCCTTATTGCTTCATGATGATGATGATGGCTTCATCTACTCCAATCTCTGCCTCTTCCATCACGTAGCCACCCTAGCTACCTTCTGTGGTGGTTGAGCAAAGTCAGAGACAAGCCATCCCGTCAAGAATCTTAACCTTGCTGGCCGAAATCTTTTCTTCTATTTTTAGTATGGATGAGCCAAGATCTCTTCACAATATCTTACCACAAGTGAATGAGAATCTTAGCCACTACATTTTTTATGTTTTCTTGCCATCGTCATGATGGTCTTGTAGCTTGCCCTCCCTTCTTTTTGATAGCTCAAAGTATCCATGGTTTGATGTGTAATGACCGAAGAAGAGAAGGAAAGTGATGAGAGAGAAGAGAGAAATTTGAACATCATTGAATTAGAAAAGAGAATGAAATTAATTGAAATGATTCTTCCTTTGTTGAGTAGCGTGTAGCATTAGATGCTGCAATCAAATCAGATGTCCCTTTTCTTTTTCTCTCTCATTGTTCCCATACAATAAATGATAATTGAATGAATTTTGGAATCCATCACATGGTAATAAGCTGAGATCCGTTGGAAGGCATAAGGCATATAGTAACATTTGCTTTCCTGATGAATTTTTTTCGGATCATGTATTGGGGCATATAGCAAACATGATTATCTTGGGCTTGTAACAATAATGGATCAATTTGGCTCAAGATAACAACTTGTTTCAACCAAATCAATTTGGACATTTTGTTTTAAGGCTGAGCAATAAATAACACATTTGGACTTGCCAATTTTCTTTTATTCTGGCCCGAATCAATTCAGCCATAGTGAGTGATAAAACTTTATATCACTGCTGAATATGTTTTATTAAGTTGGGCTAGCAAATATTTTTCGGCCCAAGCAGAACCTGTATTGTAAAAATTAATTTAATCAGCCTATATAAATTAATATTTTTGCAATTAATCACATTAATAATATTTAGTCATCACAAATATTAATTTAGAGTTTCCAAACTCATTAGTGTCCAAAGTTAATTGGTGTATATGCCAAGAATCAGAAGCAGCATGTGTATAACACAACATTTACATTTTTAACACTAAGCAGTATATATTGTGCTTGCTCGCTCATTTTTGTCCGTAATATTTATATATCATTTTTTAAAGAATAATAATATTAGTATTTGAATATTGTTTTGAAACCATCTCTTCTAAAATTTAATTTAATAAAAGTAGATATATAAATAGTTATTTTTAATATATTTTTTTATGCAAAAACTTTTTTTAATTTGTGTAAAGTTTTGTATAATTTTTCTATTTATTTTATACCAATTTTTTTAGTCACTAAGAATCGATTTCTAAATTTCTAAATTATAGAAATTCTGATATTATGTCATAAAATAATTTAAAAAAATTAAACTGATAAAAAATATACATAAATAATTAAATTTTTAATAATTTAGTAGTTAAAAAAAATTAAACTGATAAAAAATATTAATTCAATATTCTAGTAGTTGATGTGCAATAATTTAACTCAATTATTGTAACATACTGAGTGTAAAAATATTTTATAAATGTCCAATAGTTATCACATGTCTAAAAATATTAATTGAATTACATATTTTAAAAATAAGTAAAGTGTTGTGCATTATTAGTGTAAACAAAATTATATTAAAATCCAATAAAAATGTTTTTTTATGAAATAGATAAAAATGATATTAGTATTCAATAAAAAACTGTTATAATTTATCAATAAAAATTTACACCATAATTTACCATTTTAAATCAGGAATATCTCTAGTATACATTCATAAGGGCTACAAAAATTTTCATAGATAATTTATGTTGTGTATAATTCAGGAAAGAATCGTATTAAAATCCTTAATTATTTGTACAAATTGATTTAACTAGTTTTTTTTCTCTTTTTTTGGGACAAAATTTTTTTTTGTTGTCTATAGTATTCCACAGTCCAACAGATTAATAACTAATTTGTTACAAATGTGAACTTCGTATAAAGAATATGTGTTGACTGTTGACCAATAAATTACTGGATCGGGACATAATTAAATTGGGCTTTTTAAATTGCAAGCATAACAAAAACACAATTCTGAGGCCTATAATTAATTCCCACTTTCATAGTTGTTGGCCCAAATCCAATCAATTTCAATCTTTTAAACTATTAAGATTTAGATGTTTACTTTGGCAAGTGATAAAAATTAGAAAATTTCTTGTGTAGAATAATTGAATGTTCTTACTTTGCTTTATTTATCTTGCCAATTTGAGGTTAGTTTCTGTTTTACTAATATTTTTTAAATTTAAATTAAAAATAATAATACACTTAATTATAATATTGATGTGGAAGACAATTAATTGATCAAAGTAAAATTATTTGTTCTCATAATACCTAAGAAATTTTCTGAAAATTATTGCTGTTGTAATTGAACTTAGCAAGTATCCCAACAATTTATTTTAGGTTAAAGTAGTAAAAAACTAAGATTTATTTAATTAACAATGAATGGAACATTTTTTATTAATTAAAAACCATTTAAGAATGAGCCAACATATCGATAATTTCCTCAAAATTCTAAGAAATCGAAATATTTTATTTTGCCTAAAACCCTGGCGCATTACTTTTAGTTTAGCAACAAAATGCCTAGGAACAACTAATAAATTGTCATTATTAACCGTTTTAACTACCATCTCAAAACTTTTTGCTTATTAAAATATGCAATATTGAAACAACTACACTTAGCACGGTTCAAATTTAAACCGACTCAAATTAAATTGTTTATCCAATCAAATTCAAACAGAAAACAGATTTAAATTGTATTAATTTAGATTTGATTGGATTTTATTTTTTACAAACAGTTAGATCAAATTAAATTTCGGATCTACTTTTCATAACCGATTCAATTTCATCCAAATCGCACAATGTGCTATAATATTATTATTTTATTATTATATTTACAATTATATTTATAACATGTTCAATTTATTATACATTTTATATTATTCATGTATTATTATTATTTAATAAATGTTTTTTTTTCAAAATGTGATTTGTTTATTACTAGTCTATAATTTTATTTCTACTGTGTTATATTATCGTTGATTTTTTAAAATATTATTGAGACTTGTTTTGTCATTTTTTATTATTTAAAATTTAATATTGAGACTTGTTATATATATATTTTTTATTTATAAAACCACAAATTCAATCCAATCCAATCCAAACTGCTTGAAATTGGATCGGATCGAATTAGATTTTTTTGAAAAAAATCATCCAATCCAAACCACATCACAAATAAAATTAGTGTTCAAATCAGATGAATTTTTAACCGCAAAAAACACTCCTAGTCCACACCCCCCTCCCCACAAAAAAAAAAAAGAAGGCTAGGAAATTTAAAAAACGACCCTTGAAGGTTCAAAAGGTCAGTTTATTTTGTTTAGTGTGGATTTACAACTATATCTGATCGGATGCAAGCGATGATAGTTAAGTAATCTTATTTTATTAATTATTTGCTTGTCAATTTGAATTTTTTAGTTGTCTTCCACCCTACATTGTTGTTTATATCTTTGATATAACTTTCGCTTCTTTGTCTGGGTTCATGGCTTGTATGTTGTTTAATTCATTCTTTGGCTGTTCATGTCAATGCTTAGCTTAATCTGAACCATATTCAAACAAAAAGAATAATTGGATTATTAAATCATATCATATATAAATGTAACAAATTAATTATAACAATTACATTGTAAGTAATGTAATTCTAAATGTAGAAAAGATGCTTACCATGTTTGGAAAATGGGAAGTTTCTTCCCTTAATTCTTAATAGATATACTTGACGATCGATTAGAATAAGGTGAGAAAGAATTAATGGAACCCTTTCGAACCTCCACATCCTCTCCAACCACTCTTTATTTTCTTTTAATTAAAAGAGTAAACCAACAATTAAGTATTTAAAAAGCGTCCCTCGAAAAAAATATGAATTTAATCGTTTAAGATAGTAAATAATAGAGATGTTATATCCTTTTATCAATTTATCGCATAAAATTTAACAATAATATTTATATGTACTGTGTGACATATCTATTTATGCAAGATCATCACGTATATAATAACTTTTAAAATGAAATTTCACCTGTTTTAGTTGGATCATAATAAATAGAAAGTAGTCGATAAATATTATATAAAAACTCAAAAGATAACAAAAGGATATACATGGACAACTTCATTTTGTTTTACACTATTTATCTGACGAAAAAACATATATGTTTACTGTTTACTATCATAAAAAATTTAATTAATAATTTTTTTAAGATTAATTAATCCAAAATCAAAATCTTTAAAGATCTAATTGTCACTTTATTCTAATTAAAATGTTAAATCATAATCTATGAATATGAACACTTCGCTGAATTACTGTGTTTTTATGTCAGACACATTTTAAATATGACACTTACTAACACTCGTCTGATACGTGTGTCTCTTAATAAAAAATAAAAAATTTTTCTCCGACACGTTTAGACACACTTAAATACCATCACGTGTCAGTGTATCTAATCTTATTATTAACATATATTCTTGAAATAAATTTAAATATAGTATATATTATTATTATTTATTAAAAAATATTTTAAATATTTGATATAAATAAAATAAAATATTAAAAATAATAAAAAATTAATTTATATTTTAATATTAATAAAATATTAAAATATTATTATGATTTATTTAAAAAATATTTTATATTTTATATGTATGTATGATTCTGTATCTTATAAAATTTTAAAATTCGCATGTTGACGTATTTTGTATCATATCATATTCCTTATCTGTGCTAGCGTTCGTGTATCGTGAACCATAATTAAATAAATAAATTGATGGAAAACAAAAAAAAATTGTTGCTAGCTAGCAGCTTTACAACTGGCCAAGGCATTGATCAGAAATAATATTTCTTATTTATACTCTCCAGTCTCCACATTTACTGTACTTTATTTAGTCATCATTATATTTAATTTAATTTGTAGGAAAAATATATAAATTTATAATTATTTTTTTAATAGATCATAGTTAGAGTAGTGCTAGAGACAATAGACATTTATGAATGCGCAGTAGTAGTGCATATATTCCATACATATTCAGCAAAGCAATATGTAGTGTCCAAAGTTAATTGGTGTATATGTCAAGAAACAGAAGCAGCATGTGTATAACACAACATTTACATTTTTAAAACTAAGCATTATATATTGTGCTTGCTCGCTCGCTCATTTTTGTCCGTAATCATATCATTCGTTAAAGAATAATAATGTTAGTATTTGAATATTATTTGAAACCATCTCTTCTAAAAATTTAATTTCATAAAAGTAGATATATGAATAGTTATTTTTTAATATATTTTTTATGTAATTTTTTTAGTTTGTCTGAATTTTTCCATTATTTTTTATTGGTTTTATACTAATTTTATTAGTCATTATATAATTTCTAAATTTTAAAATCATAAAAATTTTAATATTATGTCATAAAATAATTTTAAAAAAATTTAACTGATAAAAAATATATATAAATAATTAAGTTTTTAATAAGTATGATACTTGTGAACATCATGTCAAATCGAGATATATATGTTTATTTATTAATAATAAATAAAATACATTAATACAATTTATTAATAGAATATAAATACTCTTATAATACAAAGTGTTTTCGCTTTCTAATGAATGATTCGTTTATGCTCTTATTAAGACATGGAATAAGGTTCTTAATCATAATGCAAGAGAAAAAGGAGGCTAGGAGATTTATTAGTAAAGTAGCAATTATATATCAAGGGTTGGTCTTTTTGGGCAGCAACATTTTGAGAAATTCAGATTAATATTTTGGCTTCTTTATTGATGATAAATCTTTTGTTGAACGAAAATATTTTCGATACAATTAAGTTGAATCGAAACAAATTATATGATCTTTTTGAGGAGATACGAGTGTAAGATGAAGTTGAAGATAATCGGTGCTAATTTGAGATTTCGATTATATTGTCGATTAAAAAAGTCAAATCTAGCAAGAGTCTCCATTTGAGAAATTAGGAAAAGTTTTTGAAGAGTTGTTCGAGTATTGGTGGAAGCGGAAAAGTTCATGACTTTTATCACACAAAAAAAATATTGGAAATATCTACAATCACGCAACAGGAACAGTTATCAAAAGTGATTGTATTTTAAATTTATAATTTCTCATTTAATTGTAATTAATTGTACTTTATTTAACCGTTATGTAAGATAGCCTATAAATATTGTGAAGTGTTAGGGAACAAGGGTTGGAACTTTTACTCAAAAAAAAATACTCTAGCACTCTCACATCCCAGCAAATTCCTGAGTTTGCGATCGGGTTTCCTTTTTCTGTAGGATTCCTTCCACTTTCTTCTTTCTTTTAAATTCAATTCTGTTTGTAAAACAATTTCATTTAATCTTATTCGCTAAGTGTTATTTATATTATTTATTTTCTCTGTTTAATTTATCTTCCAGCATTCTCTTACTTACTTTGAAGTTTTTTTATTTAATTAAAGGCTTTTTTATTGTTTCCTTTTGATTTTGGCATAAGTCTTTTCATTTACCATGTCTTTATTTATTGAAAACTTTGATTTTTAAATATTATTTAACATTTTACAAATTCATTTTATTTTCATTGTCGAAACTTGTCTAATCGGAGACGCTTTGATGCACTTCTAGAAAATTGGTACTCGCACAGAGGAGTAGGTTTCGCTCCCAAACCACTAGATATCGAACCACCATCGATTTGCTAAAAATCGACAAAACAAATTGGCACGCCCGGTGGGACAGTTTTAAATCGAAGTGTGTCAAAATAATTGTTTTCCACAAATTTCTTGGTGTATGCGATTACGAAGTGGGAAGATCATTCACATGGCTGATGAATTATTAAATGTGAATGGTGGTTCGTCCACCAATGGTAGCATACCAGTATTCATGCAACAAGCCGACGTGTCTTCACATTCGGAAGGTGCAATCGAAATTGAAAGCATAGTCATCACGACTATTCAAACTGGAAATGTTGGACGGAATACTCGGCCACATGGCCCTGTGCCACCGTATCAACCTCCATTAACTGCTGGTCGGCCCTCTTATCGTCTTCCCGCTGGTTATACCCCATCGGTGGGTGGATTTATGCCGCCTATCCGCTTTGGGAAAGCAAATGGAGTGAATAATATGCAAAACCCACAATAACGCTCTGAGTATTCTTGTGAGTATCATGTGGGCTCCACTTCTAATGCTGCGAATTCAATGACAGTATATCGACAACAAGTGGAGGAGAGTCACCATGATTTGGTTAATTTATTAACTTAGCAAATGACTACAATTTTAAATCCCATGATGACCGATCATGAATCGAGATTCGAGCGTGTTGCAAGACAAGTCGAGAGGATTGCTCGAATCATCGATTATGATGAAGGCGAGAGGCATAACGCTCGAGGGAATAATGAGGGGATGAAAAATATTTTTCAAAATAAAAATCACATTCCAAATCGAGAAAATCCTCGCCTGGTTCATCGAAATGAAAATGCTGATAATGTTTTACATGGATTACGTGGTGATCGTTATCAGGTCACTCGAATTGTAAAAGAGGTTTTAAATCGGTTGGATTGAATGTTGGTTTTATGAATCAGCCACATCTTGTATCTGCTTTTCCCTAAGTAGTTCAAATGGCTGAAGTGCCAAGAGGGGTGAAAAATTTGAAAATAACCACAAAATTTGCTGGAGAAGTTGGAGAATCGACAACTGAACATGTTGCTTATTATTTGGTCGAGATTGGGAACCTAGTCAATGATGAAAATTTGAAAATGAAAATTTTTCATTCGTCATTGACGAAGAATGCATTTACATGGTTCTCGAATCTTAGACCAAATTCGATTACAACATAGAATCAGTTAGAAATTGTTTTTCATGCTCAGTTTTATCGAGAAAAAATGAACGTAGCAGTTACCGATTTAGTAGCTTTGAAACGTGAAGATGGTGAAACCATCGATGACTATTTAATACGTTCCAAAAATGCTAGAAGTAGGTGCTATGTGACATTACCTAAAAATTAGATAGTGAAAATAGCAATCATAGAGTTGGGATTTTATATGCGTAGGAAATTGCTTAATGTGCATATTCCTGATTTTGCTCACCTGGCTGAAAAGGTTCGGCAGACTGAGCTTATGAAAAAGGAGAAAGAAAAACATAGAACTGAACAGAGGTCGAAAAGTAAACCGTTTACTCGAAAAGAGAAGGTTGCTTATGTAACCATAGAATCCTCAGAGGAAGAAATCAATTTCGAAACAGAAGTCTATTTGGCCGAACTTAAGAAAGGCCCTCCATATGTTTGTTCTTTATTAAAAAAAAACTCCCTGGTAGTGAAAAGTCGAATGATTCAAAACTTAAAAGTGGAAAGAAATTTAGTTTTGATATCTCGAAATCTGATCAGATTTTTGATGTGTTGCTTAAAGATAAACAATTGGTTTTGTTTGAGGGTAGAACATTACTTTCCTTAAAAGATTTGAAAGGAAAGCCTTATTGCAAATTTCATCAAGCAACAAGTCATTCGACTAACAGTTGTATCTGTTTCAGGGATTTGATTCAAGAGGTAATCATGGAAGGACATTTGAAATTTGATGATGGTAAGAAGGAGATGAAGGTTGATGTAGATCCCTTCGAAACTGATGCCAGTTATGTGGAACTCTGCTTTGGAGGGAATATGGTGGAGATGTCTTATGACTTTCATGTGGCTCTTGATGATTTCGAGTCACAAGTAAGATCTGTGTATCCTAGAACAGGGGACTGTTTGTTGGACTTCTTGGTTCAGCAAAAGATCAAAGACCGGGATGTATCTCTGTGTCTACGGTGTAATGCTATTTTTGATGCCGAAGCAGCAGCAATCTTTGAAAAGGAGAGAATGAAGAAAGAATTGGCTCACAGGGAGGAACAAGCACGTCAGAGGCAACCAATTCGACGTGTAGAGGGTTCTGGTTAAAAAATTCCTCCACATGACGTGACTACACCTTTGAGCCGATCTCAGGCTATTGGTGTTTAGTGGATTAGAAACTGTCAAGATTTTCAAAGGCGTGATCACTTGTATCGACGTAATCCTCAATGGGGGCATCGAGCACTGTCTCGAAATCAATATGTTGCTTATCGAGGGCGAGCCAGAGGATACCCAAGAGGAAGAGGTGGAAGAAGAAGTTTCAATCAGATAGGAAGCTTCAAATTGATACATGAAAGGAATCAAGCAAGGGGGTAACTCCCTCTGTGCATTCCCGGATTGTCTTTCCTTCTGATAGAGAGACTTATCCCAAGGAGATTCCATCGCCAGCAAAGATGGAAAAAGGGAAGGCAGTTGCTCAGTCTTCTGGGATCGATAAATATAAAGGTGTTGATGTCGATGAGGAGTACTTCGATGAAGGAGATAATGATATGGTATGGATGATTTCGATTATTCCTACTGAGTACCTTGGAGAATGCAAAAGTAATCCAGATGAGGATTATAACCAAGAGGATGAAGAGGCTTTCTCTTTCATTCGTATAAAAGATGAGCTAGAATTCTTTCCACGCCCTACTGAGAGACAAATGTCTCATTTGTGTCCCCTTCATATTGTTACTGTTGTGAATAGGTTCAAAATAAATAAGGTACTGATTGATGGTGGGGCAGTGATAAGTCTCCTGCCTGAAAGGATGCTAGGAAAAGTAGGGAAACATTTCGAGGAGTTAGTCCCTACAAACATCGCTATGACTGACTTTAGTGGTAATTCTACGCCAGCAAAAAGGTTGGTCACATTGACGGTGAAAGTGGGGTCTTTGGAGAGACACTCTGCATTTGTGGTAGTGCCATCGAAGGCTAGTTATAACGCCTTACTTGGGAGAGATTGGATCCATGGAGTAGGTATTGTACCATCTACAGTGCATCAGAGCATGCTTCTGTGGACTAAGGAAGGCAAACCTGAAATTGTCAAAGCAGATTCGAGTTTATATATCAAACAAATGCATGTTGATTTTAGGATATATAATCGTAAACTGAAGCCTTTAAATGTTGATCGATCTTTGAATCCTTACAATTGTGAAGGGTGTTATTTGACTTCAGAAGGACTTTCGGTGAAGTTGCGCTATCCAGATTTGCCCTTTGAACCAACAGGTTGGGATTATCTTTCTTGAAGACTTCGAAGGCTGAATTATAGACCAGGTTGACGAAGTTTCTGACTTCCTAGTAACTTTGCATAATTATTTGAATAATTTCCAAGTTTTAGAAAATAAAGATGATTCTTTCGATAAGGTTGAATCAGATAGTATTAGTAAATCTACAAGTTGTAGTATGATTGATTCGACACCTCCAATCGAATGTAGTTATGATTTTTCTATTACTTGTAATGAAATTAATAATGTGAGTCAGACTGCCGATTTAATAGCAGAGGCTCATTGTGTGGAAAATAAATGTAGTAATGAATTAATCAAAGATCAAGTTTCTTCAATCTCTAATTCCATTGATTTTACTTTCGATTGTATTTATGATTTGGAGTCTTTGGAATTTAAAAAATATTCAATCAAATATGATCATTATAAAGGGTTCGAATCTCAGGATCCTTCAGAAGAAGTTAATTTGGGGACTCATGATGATGTCCGAATTACATATATTTGTAAAGATCTTGTTGATCCTTTTCGAACTGAGCTTTTCGATTTGTTACATGAGTTTAAAGATTGCTTCGCATGGAATTATCATGAAATGCCTGGTCTCGATCGTTCATTATTAGAACATCAATTATCATTAAAACCTAATGCTCGACCTGTGAAACAAACCCCAAGACATTTTGCTCCTAAAATCAATGTGAAAATTAAAGAAGAGATAGAATGTTTGATCAAAGAAAAATTTATTCGAACTGCTCGTTACGTGGAGTGGGTGTCGAATATAGTTCCAGTGATGAAGAAAAATGGAAAATTGAGGGTATGTATCGATTTTTGAGATTTAAATAATGCTACCTCAAAGGATGAATATTTCATGCCAATTGCAGATATGTTAATCGATTCTGCAGAAGGAAATGAAATCCTTAGTTTCATGGACGGTTATTCTAGATATAACCAAATTTTTATTGCGGAAGATGATGTGGCTAAAACTGCCTTCCGTTGTCCTGGAGCATTGGGTACGTATGAGTGGGTGGTTATGCCTTTTGGTTTGAGAAATGCTGGAGCAACATATCAACGGACAATGAATGCTATTTTCCATGAGTTTATTGGAAAATTTATGGAGGTGTATATCGATGATGTAATGGTCAAATCAATTTATGTAAGTCAACATACAGACCACTTAAGAAATGCATTTTTGACTATGAGAAAGAAAGGATTAAAAATGAACCCTTTGAAGTGTGCTTTTGGGGTATCAGCTGGAAACTTCTTAGGCTTTGTTGTCCATAAAAAGGGGATAGCTATCGATAAAAATAAAGCAGATGCAATAATAGCTTTATCTGCACCAAAATCGAAGAAAGAAATACAATCATTTTTGGGTAAGATAAATTATCTTCGAATGTTCATTTCGAATCTTTCAGATTGAACTAGGGTGTTCGCATCTTTAGTAAAATTAAAAAATAGTTCGAAATTCAAATGGACCACAGAGCATCAATTAGCGTTCGATTCTTTTAAAATATATTTGTCTAAGGCCCCAATTATGGCGAACGTTCGTCCATTTGAACCTTTAAAATTGTACATTGCCTCATCTAAAAATACTATAGGGTGTATTTTAGCCCAAGATGATGAAAACGGGCATGAACAGGCTGTTTATTACCTTAGTCGAGTTTTAACTGATATGGAAACAAGGTATTCGCCGATTGAAAAATTATGTTTGTCATTATATCATGCTTGTATGAAGTTAAAGTGTTATATGGTGGCTAAATCGGTGAAAGTTATAGCACAAACCGATGTTATTAAGTATATGCTTAGTTTCCCTGTGCTAACGGGACGTTTGGAGAAATGGATGTTAGCATTAACGGAATTCGATTTGCAGTATGTCCCAGCAAAGGCTTTTAAAGGACAGGTCATTGCAGATTTTCTTGTGGATAATTCGAAAGATCTGAATGACCAGGGGGCAAATATAGTTGATGTAGAGGTCAACTATTGGAAATTGTATTTCGATGGATCTAAGCACAAAGATGGTGCAGGGGTTGGAATCCTCATTATCTCACCAAAGGGTATCCCGTCGAAATTCTTGTTCGAATTAAAGTACCCTTCCTCTAATAATGTTGCTGAATATGAGGCTTTAATTTTAGGTCTCGAAATTTTAATCGACAAATGAGCTTTAGAAGTACAAATTCTAGGGAATTCACAATTGGTTTTAAAGCAGTTGTCAAAGGAGTTTAAATGTAATAATGAGACATTACAAAAATATTTAATAATTGCTTGGGAATTGTTAACATCTTTTCAGAATGTTTCTTTGGTACACATCCCTAGAATTCATAATGAAATTGCCAATGAGTTGGCTCAAATCGCTTCGAGATATCGAATTGGTCTGGAAACTATTAAGAAGTTATCTAGTATCCATCAAATTTTAGTACCAGCAAATAAAGGAGAAGTGTTGTGTATGGATGAATGGGAGGATTTTGATTGGAGAAAACCTATTGCTCGATATTTGAAAGATCCCAATACTGCAGTTGATAGAAAAATAAAGTTACAAGTAATGAACTTTGTTTTATTGGCTGATGAGTTATACAAAAAAAGGATTGATGGATGTTTGATGAGATGTTTGGGTCGAGAAGATCAGAATATTGCTTTGGGTGAAGTTCATAATAGAATCTGTGGTGCTTATCAGGGAAGAAAGAAAATGAGATGGGTGTTATATTGTAATCATGTATACTGGCCATCTATGATAAAAGATTGTATTGATTATGTAAAGGCATGTCAAGAATGTCAGAAATATGGTTCGATACAACAAATTCCAGCAGCCGAATTACATTTGATAATAAAACCATGGCCATTTAGAGGTTGGGCTTTGGTAATTGGGTTGATTCACCCTCCCTCATCGAAACAACATAAGTTTATTTTGGTGGCTATTAATTATTTCACAAAATAGGTTGAGGCTATTCCGTTAGTAGGAGTTGGTCAAAGTGAGATAATTGACTTTGTCGAGAAAAATATTATCCATCGATTTGAAATTTCTCAGACTTTAAGTACTGACCAAGGAACTATGTTTACTGGCCAGCGAATTAAAAATTTTGCGGCCTCGAGAAATATTAATATGGTTACTTCGACTCCCTATTATGCACAAGCTAATGGGCAAGTAGATGTAGCGAATAAGATATTGATAGGCTTGATTAAAAAGTAGATCGGGAATAGGCCACGAACATGGCATGAGACTTTAAGTCAAGTATTATGTGCTTATCGAAACTCACCAAGAGGTTTGACAGGGACTTCACCTTATAAATTAGTATATGGCCATGATGCAGTATTGCCATTAGAGATTAATTTAAATACTTTAGGAGTATCGAAACAGAATGATTTTCCGGTTGATGATTATTGGAATGCAATGTTTGATGAGTTGAATGAATTGGATTCAGAGCGAATTTTGGCACTCGAGAATGTAATTCGATAAAAAGAAAGTGTTGCTTGAAGTTATAATCGTCGAATCAAAGAAAAATCTTTCAAGATAGGCGAATTAGTTTTGAAAGTTGTTTTACCTATGGAAAAGAAATCGAGATTTCTGGGTAAGTGGTCCTATAGTTGGGAAGGTCACTTTCAAGTGATAGGTACATATTCCGGGAATGCCTATCAGATTAAAAATATTGAGTCAGAAAAAGTGATTAACTCGATTAATGGAAAATACTTGAAACTTTTGTATTGTTAGCAAGCATAGAAAGTTAACATATACAGAAAGTTTAAAAAATAAGAACCATTACAAAGTAAACTTAAAAATAATGTTAGAAGTAAAAGGGATTCAAGGTGCCAATAGTTTTGCCAAATCAGAGCGTAGCTTTGTTCTCTTGTTTTCCAAGAGTGTAAGCACTTCAATCTGCTTGAACTTGTCAGCTTGGATTTTCTCAAGTTGTTTTTCATATTCTCCTCGTTCAGTATCGAGTGAGACAAGTTTCTGGATAAGGAGATGCTGCTCTTATTGGGCTGCAGCAAGAAGTTTGGCTTTAGTGGCTCAATTTTGGCGAATGGTAGCAAGTTGTTCTTGAATTTGAGCTAATTCTGCTTCGAGTCTTGCTTCTTCCTGATCGTGGAAAGCTTGGACAGAGATAGCATAAGAAATTTTCAGATCAAATTCTTCATGAGAAGCTTGAATGGGTTGAGCAGTTGCAAGAACATTGTCTATTTTTTATTTGGCCACGGCTTCTTCATTTTTAGTTTCTTGAAGTTGAAACTGAGACGTAACACTCTCATTGAGAAGTGGTTTGAATTCTTAAATTGAAGCAAAATATAGTGTGTTGGTTGGAAATTCAAAAGAGAATTTCAAAATATCAGTCAAGAATTGGTTGAGAATTGGATCATTAACCCAGGTGGTAGGAGAATGATCCAAGAGCTTGATGAGTGATTAAAGTTGTTCGCGAGTGGTAGAATCTAATTCGATCAAAGGCTTTGATGTAACAGGTCTTGAAATTGTTGGTGTAGACACTGGTACCTTATTTTCTTGGATGATTTTATTTAAAACAGAAGTCAGATCTTCCAAAGTAGCACTGGTTGGAGTGATAGAAACATTTGATGTTCCTGGTCTTGGTCCTTGAGAAGTTTGGAGTGAAGGATCAGGTTGCAACTCTGGAGGGGTCCCTAACACCTTGGATCGAGAAGAATCTGAATTGGTGGTGTCAGCAGCCTTAGAAGTAGAGTCAGAATCTGGGACTGTTTGGTTTTCCTCAGTAAAAGCAGCTTGATTATTTGGTGAAGTTGATTCAAGTCTATGAGTCTCTTCTGGAGAATGCTGCATGAGATTTTCTGTTAGATCAATCACTTGTGTTGTGGGAAGAGAAGGTGGATGAGTAGCAAGAATTGATTGCAAGGATCCTGTGAATTGAATTGAATCATGTGATGTAGAGTGCTCTGGATCATTTTGTTGTTGAAGGATTAGTTGATCAAGAGCTCCAGTAGAAGAAGTCGTCTGGGCAACATTAATGGGCTAATATAAAAGGTACACATTTATGAATTTAAGATTCATTTTTAAACCAAGTAAGAAGTAGATAGTGATAAATGTGTTACCTGAGGAATTCTGGATCTTAATATTAACTGAGTGCTGGGATCAGAATTAACTGCATCTTCCGATTAAGAGGAAGCAGCAAGAGAATCCTTGTTAGTTGGTTCATTTTCATTAGTGTTTTCACTTGATGATTACAAAATAAGATGTTCAAGATCCAGAATTAATTGTATTTCAAAAATGTATAATAGTGATAATTCGAAGGATATTTCAAATTTGAATGTAGAGTTATGAATAAAAGAATTACTCTACGAGAAGTTCAAGTAGGAGTTCTTCTGATCTTATGTGGTGGTGGTCGAGCAGTTTCAACTCTCCTTAACCAGTAAAACAGGAAGGTAACATGTTCATCATCGGTGATTTCTGTACCATCCGCACCCATACTATGGGTAATGAAATCACTGTATGAGATGCTGGAGGTGATATTGTACTGGCGCTGAGGTTGCATGTCAGGGGTGTAATTTGGAGAATTTATAGGGAGTCCTGTAATAGCAGTTATGTCGAGAAGAGACATACCGATCATTCCACAAGGAAGGTGGAAATTATTGGTAGTTCTGTTCCAGAAATAGGTCACTGCTCCAATCATCCAAGGATGTGTGGTGAGTGAAAAGTGAGAAAGTCTTAACAGTTCTTGTATTCCTAAGACTCCCCAAGCGGCACCGTTTGTGGGTTCGAGGCGTTGGTACCAAGTTGTAAAATCAAGCCCTCGGAGTTTAATTTTCGGATGGTTTCAAAAGAGTTTTTGGTTGATGAAGTGAAAGATGTTAAAAGCTTGATTTATCAATAGATCTTCTCCTTCAGCATTAGGGAAGAAAGAAAGCTTTTTGTTGATCCTTTCAAGAGTTTCAATCAGCCCAAGGAAGCAGTGTGTATCTGTACCGATTGTGAAGGGGATAAGAATCCTAGTATCATTGATTGGTAAATGAGGGTCATCAATGATTTCATCGTTGATTTGATTAAGGATGCGAAGAGCTGGTGGAGATGGTGGTGTCATTGTGTGGCCTTTACCCTTATCTTGAGTAGTGGCACGAGAGGAATAACCAGCCATTATCAGAAAAATTGAAAGTTGAAAATTTTGTGAAAAATTTTTTATGCAAGGGGAGTTCAAAGAACGAGGAGTTCAAGAGATTCAGACAAAGAAGAAAATGAGAAATTTAAAGTACTACTATAGCCGTTACTGTTAAAGTGAATTGAGGTAACTTAACGAGGAAGATGAAGTGGTAGAGAGAGAAGGCGTAAGTTTCGGGAGACGTGTCGAGTGAGGCAGTAGTAATGGGGTTTAAATGATAATTATTTTTTATTTGAAAACGGACGTCTTTTGGATTAAGTGCTTTATTTATCGATAATATTATCGAAAGCAACCACATTAATTCAAGGGGGCAATTTGTTGATCGAAAATATTTTCGATACAAGTAAGTTGAATCGAAGCAAATTATATGGTCTTTTCGAGGAGATACGAGTGTGAGATGAAGTTGAAGGTAATCGGTGCTAATTTGGGGTTTCGATTATATCGCCAATCGAAAAAGCCAAATCGAGCAAGAGTCTCGATTTGAGAAATTAGGAAGAACTTTCGAAGAGCTGTTCGAGTATTGGTGGAAGCGGGAAAGTTTGTGACTTTTATCACACGAGGAAAATATTGAAAATATCTACAATCGCGCAGCGGGAACAGTTACCAAGAGTGATTGTATTTCAAATTTATAATTTCTCATTTAATTGTAATTAATTGTACTTTATTTAACCGTTATGTAAGATAACCTATAAATATTGTGAAGTATTAGAGAATAAGGGTTGGAACTTTTACTCAGAAAAATACTCTAGCACTCTCACATCCCAGCAAATCCCTGAATTTGCGATCGGATTTCCTTTTTCTGTAGGGTTCCTTCCACTTTCTTCTTTCTTTTAAATTCAATTCTGTTTGTAAAACAATTTCATTTAATCTTATTCGTTAGGTGTTATTTATATTCTTTATTTTCTCTGTTTAATTTATCTTCCAGCATTCTCTAACTTACTTTGAAATTCTTTGATTTAATTAAAGACACTTTTTATTGTTTCCTTTTGATTTTGGCATCAGTCTTTTCATTTACCATGTCTTTATTTATTGAAAACTTTGATTTTTAAATATTATTTAATATTTTACAAATTCATTTTATTTTCATTGTCGAAATTTGTCTAATCGGAGACGCTTTGATGCACTTTTAGAAAATTGGTACTCGTACAGAAGAATAAGTTTCATTCCCAAACCATTAGATATCGAACCACCATCAATTTATTAAAAATCGATAAAACACCTTTATTATTATAGCTTATGTTTTCATATGGACAAATTAATTAAGTTCAATTCTTATTGCACTTTGGTTGAATGGATTTAAGAGTTCTAAATTAGTCCATGCATAGTGAACTTTTTCTCATGAAGCTTTGTTATTCATCCTTTAATTTTAACCCCATTAATTTGATTCCCCCACTTCTGAATTTGATAATGACATTTTCGGTTGCTGCATGCCAGAAAATAAATCATTTATATTTAGTTTGGCATATATGGTAGATTGGTAGTAACAGACAAAATACAATAGTTGTTACTTATTGTATAATGCGATTATTGATTATACCTTTATATATAGTATTTAGTATTCACTAATCACTATGTATGGGAATCATAAACTCCGGATTTTTCCAAGTAGAATCTCAATTGGTAACAAGTAACAACTGCTAGAATCATAGAGTTGCATATATATATATATATATTCTGTGAATAATAATTATCTATAGGTATATGCATCTTTCACTAATAATTATTTCTTCACTTTTAAATATCTAAAAGACTATTAATCCTTCGTTTTTATTATTTTCTATTGAGCAATCATGTTTTGTATATGCTATGTACACTTGAATTCTAAAATAGAATGAACGGAGAATAAATTTAAATTTAGTTTCTAAAACTTTTAAAAACATACACATACATATAGGACTCACAATATGTATTTAATTTGGACCAACTCATTTAAGTAGGATTGTCTATTATACTCACATTTTTAATATATTATATAATATATATGTAAAAGTTATGTATGTAGTGAAGAAAGTGAGTTTTGTTATCACAATCTTCTTCTTAAAAAACTTGAAATAATCATAAAGTTAGTTGATGATAATATTATTTGTAATTTTATGTTGTATTTTTTTAAAATTTTATTATTTTTAATTTTAATTTGAACTTAATTTTTTACTTTCTATTTTATTAATATGTGTGAAATTTGGAATGATTGAATTTTATATCTATTTAAATTTTTTTTCTATAAATAAGTTTAGGTAGGGTTTAAAACTTTATAATACGAGTAGAGTAAAATTAGGATAGAGTCTAAACCTTATCCTACCCTACCCATTACCAGTCCCATATATATATATTGAAAAAACTAAACAAAGTAACTTATAATTTAAACTAAAAAATAAATTAAATATCACTTATATTCGTATACAAATAAATTATAATTGATTTAATAGTCATAACATTTTTATAAAAGTTCATATTACAGCCATTTTCGATAAAAGTCATGCTACTGATGAAGATACTAGATACCTGCTAATTAATTAATTCTCTTCAACTTGTTTTATTTTGTTGTTTTTCCACCAAGTTAATACTATTTAAACTTTGTTGGACTGCTAAACTTGATTACTATTTATGATAACAACGATTAAACATTTACTATATTGGGATTTCCAGTTAATTTATTCTTGTTATTATACCGCTCGGCAAGTATATAAATTTGGGTAACTAACATTCTGGCACATGTTAAATTATTATTAATAAAAGTTTTTGAAACTTTTTTAATAAATATAAAATAAATATATTAAAATTTAAATTTTTGTATAGATGCCACTTAAGTTAATGTTTGTTGGCACCATAAAACCTTGGATATTTTCAATGAAGTCAATTTTTCATGAAAAGTAAAATTATTATTTTGTCATCATATGTAAATGTCATGAGATCAACATCATTATCATCAAATAACATTGCATACTCTTTTATGAAAATAAAAGTTGGTAATAATTTATTGGAATTAAAGAGCGTTTAATTTAACTTCAAAAACTAGTTTAAAATAAAAAATATCTCAATTTCATATTTTTGATAGACATGAAATTGTAACAACAATAATAATAATAATTTAGATTAAATATTTTTAAAGTGAAAAGTTAGTATAATAAAAAAGAAAAAAATTAATTATTATTAAATTAAAATAGTGAAATTTATGTATGATAGAAATCATAAATTCAATTAATGTTTACATTATTACTTTACAAATTTTCATATATTTGATCTATGGACTGATGAATTGAGTAGTATAGCTACAGAGTGAAGAAGAATATTATATGCCAGCTTGCAAAAGCACAAAAAATGGCTTGTTTTTGTTAAATTTTGCTATGTGTATGTGCACCTTTGAGTTGTTATAAAATGGTTTTTCTTTCTTAGTAATCACTAGTATTTGTGAAGCATTATTATTGTTCACCAAGAAATGGATATAGCAGCAACAAAAGAATTAGCATCTGAGTGCATATGACCAAAAAAGAAAGGTTAATGTGCTAATTAAGTGTTTTAACTTTTCGGTAATGGAAATCCCATTAAGGTTAAAGTTACATACATGAAAACAAAACTAGAGTCTAAATATATCTTGCTTTTGAATCTATATATCCCATTACTTCAATTCACTACAGATAACTTTATTCTCCAATGTTAAGATGATCAAAGTAGTACATAGTTTTAATCTTTATTAAACAAAGCTCCTAGTAAAACTTTGAAACGACAAGACCAAGGAGGCAATAGTCAAGTGGAATAATAATAGAGCCTTGCACTCCATCTTGAATCTGCATGAAAACAATAATGGACAAAATAAACCACTTTGTTTGATTCCACTAATTTTTAATGTTTATGTACTTTGATAATGTCAATGAATTAATTATCTTCATTCTTATCCTCTTTTGGGAACAATACAACAAGTGATGGATGACCTTGCATGGTTCCATATAGACATTTAGATATTAGATTAGATTCATTCAAATCTTATACCTCAAGCCTCAAACTTTATTGTGTCAATGAATGAGAACAAGATTGATTATTGCAGAGGAATGATTCAACAAAGCCAAGGAGGACTATTTGATACCATACAGTCTTGGAACATGGTTGGAGGAGGATCACGGCCGCCACTGCCGCCACAAATAGGCCCTGCTGCAACCATCATGAGCCGGTTCGAGTCACCGGCTTCTGCCTTCTATGCAGCAGAACTCTGCATGGGGTTTGCAGAATATGAACACTCTCAGGCTCAGTTCTCTAAGATGAATAACGATAATAATGATTTGGAATTCCCTTTGTATCAAAGGGACAAATTTGATCTCTCAAACACTTTGCAAGCAATGGTGAATTCTCAATTCAATACCAAAAATCAATGCTTTAGATCATCCAACAAAATCCCATGTGACAATTTTCCTGCCAGAAAGTTCCACCACCAACAGAAGTTCTTCACTGATGCCATGGCTTCACCATTTCCTAACAAAGGAAATCAAGATAATATAGTATGTATTCATTTCTCTTTTGTTCTCTTTTGTTCTAGTTTGTTCTTGAGGATCTTATAACTTACCTTTTAAGCAGGTGAGCTTCAATTCTTATCAAGATAGATCTTCATCACCTTCTTCAGGAGGAAGTGTATCAGCAAACTCTGCTTCTAATGGGGTAACCATATCGAGTAAGACGCGTATAAGATGGACTCAGGATCTTCATGAGAAGTTTGTTGAATGTGTGAATCGCCTTGGTGGTGCTGATAGTAAGTTAACTTTCTAGATTGTTATCAATTTCAAGTACTCTATAGTCTATAGATGATGATTTTGATGATGATGATGATGATGAATTTTCTATTGGATGCAGAGGCAACACCAAAGGCTGTATTGAAGATGATGGACTCAGATGGATTAACAATCTTTCATGTCAAAAGCCATTTGCAGAAATATAGAATTGCTAAGTACATGCCTGACCCAATTCATAATGGTATATTTATCTTTTACCTTTATTAATTATTGTTCACTTTTTTCTTTTATGTTTCTGTATTTTGTAGTTTCAAGTATAAGAAGTCACAATTCAGAGAAAAAAAAAAACCATGAGAATCTATAGTATATTTATCATTATTCATATCTTCAAAGCAAAATAGCAGAATAGCAGAATCCACATACTATAGTAGTTTCAAACTATATGATGCTCACTCCAAATACTTAGTTAAAAAAAAAAAAAACTATTTTCTATTTCAGGGAAATCTGACAAAAGAATCCACATAGAGAATCTTCAACATCAACATCTTCATCTTGATATGAAGAGGTAATGCTGCTTAGTTTTACCTAAAGTCCAAATAGAACGGTTAAGCTGAGACATATAAATGGTTATATTTTTAAAACGCTTCCTAAATTTGCAGTGGAATTCAAATTAGAGAAGCACTTCAACAACAATTAGATGCACAAAAGCTTCTTCATGAACAACTAGAGGTATATATATCAATATTGTATATGTTTTTCTCTTAATACTACTATAATGTTAGTTTTCTAATTATGAATGCTCTTTTTATGATCCAGAATCAGAGAAAGTTGCAGCTGCGAATCGAGGAACAAGGTAGGCAGTTGAAGAAAATGTTTGAAGAGCAGCAAAAAGCAACGAATGAACTTTTGAGTTGTCAGAATATAATAACCAAAGATGATACATAAATTCAGATTAGTCATTTGATCGATACCTTCAATTAATTTCTATGTAAAAGTTGTTATTGTTTTTTCAAATTTTTCTTAAGGGAGAAAAAAAAATATAGTTAATCATGGCACGTATATTAAGTTCATACTGTATTTTAATTTAAGTTCTCTAAATGGAGAACTTTTTTTTTCTTTTTCTAAGTTTGATCTTACTAGCTTGTTCGGCAGGATTTCCTATATGTGTACAAAAATTCTATGTACACATAAAAATCAGTTATTAGAATAACTATTATAAATTTATGTATAAATATATATGATGTTTTATAATATGTTATAAAATGTATTTTTGTATTTATATATATATATATATATATATATTAATGATTAATTTAATAGTGTTTATTTAGTATAAATGATTGATTTCAGGATTGACTTTTTATTACATTTAGCATGGATGATATATATGCTACATGCAATGATTAGTTCGCTTGTATTATGGTGCTAATTAAATTGTAATAATTTACTATTTTGTTTGACATTTGTAAATTTATTTAGAGATTAATTCAATGACTTTGGGCATAGCAAATTAGCAAGTCCGATACTAAATACAGTTCAGGATATTATAATGAATTAAACCACATGTTTCTGTTGTTTCATGATGATTATACTTTGGCTTTCCTAAAGTGCCAAATTATGAAACTTAATCAAATTCATGAAAGAGATTGTATCGCTCTCTTTCTTCACCAATTTTCTTATGATTATTATTATAGATATTTATTAATTTTTGCATGAATCTTATCCCGTTGGTGCCCCCAAGTAGACAGTAGCGCAGTTTGTATATGATGGAGATCAATAATATGATATTGACATCCTAACCAGATGTCATTATAAAAAAGTTTTTTAAATTTTAATGCTCAATTAGTCAATTCCGATCAATATTCTTTTGATATTTTTTCCCCCTTTTAGCTTTGCCGGATGAATGTGTCCATGTATTACAAATAAGAGTAAACCAAGAAAAATATCTTCGAAAAATTTAAATATCGATCGACAAAAATATTTTAAAGATTTTAAAATTGCAAAAATAATAAAAAATATTTATTTTTATAAATAACAAAAAAAATTTCTATTTGACAAATGATATGTGCACTTAATAGGAATTATTCTGGAAAAAAATTTGAATAACTATTTAAAAAATGTATGAAAAATAAAACAAAATTTAAATCTAAACCAAGATTTTTATTTGTTTGCCGAAAAATCACTAAATATCATTTTGTCACCAATATGTCAGAATTGCTTGATAATAAAAAAAATAATAAAAATTAGTCAAAACTTGTTTTATTAATTATTACAATGTTGAGACAAATTTTAACTATTTTTTTTTTGTCTTTCTAACATTATTCGGCAATTAAATTTTTTAGAGTAATTCTTTTATAGTTTATTCTTCAAATAACATAAAGGTTTTGGCTGGTATAGTGGTAATGCCTGATGTTTATTGAGAATTTTAATTTTGTGTGAAATAATATATCAAACAGAAATATTTGGTAACTAAACTAAATTAGTTAAAAATAATCAAAACTTATCTTATTTAATATTTATTAATTATTGCAATAATTAATGAAGATTAAATATAAGTTCTCACGAATTTAAAATAATTCTTCACATACAAGCATTTTTTTATACAAGTCTTTACAAGTCACTTATATTAACGCGCTTCGAACTATTACTATATGTTTTCACTGCACCTTTTTTTTCTTTTTGCTGCACGTTCTTCTTCCTCTTCCTCTTTTGTTTATTCTTTTCTTTCGTTTCTTACTTTCTCTTTTTCCTTCTTCATTTACGTGCTTTTCTCTCTGTGTAATTCTTTGGGTATATTTCTATAATCGTTTAAGTGAATTCCTGTAACCGTTTAGGTGTATTTCTGTAATCCTTTAGGTGTATTTCTATAATCGTTTGAATGTATTTCTAAAGTTCCATTATCTTTAAATTTAGCAAGAAACTCGTTTTCATGGAAGAAGAAGAAGAAGAGTCGTTCATAATGCATGGTGAGTAGCGCACTTTGAAAACAGGAAGTGGTTGAACAACATGCGTTTATTTACTCTTAAATGTGGGAGTGTAATGTGTGTGTTTTATTGAATTTGTGCCGACTTGTAAGATTTGTAAGCCAAAAAGGTATAGCAGGTCTCATTTTTTTTTGTTTCTCCAGCATTACCATATATAAAGTTACAAAGTGATCTAATTCTAGTATGAGACTGTCATTTACTGTTTTATTCCTTCTTTTGATTTGTTCGTTGGGAGAAGGTTTTCGAATATGACTTCACTGGTAAGTGAACCAGGTTAAAATAAGAACTAAGCTTTCAAGATGTACGTTGGGAATTGAAAGAAATTCGATCTTGAGTTTGAGATTTTTGTAACAAAGAAAAGTTCTCCTAGCCAACATACAAAAATGACTTTATCAGTTTCTTTTATTTGTAAATTACTATCTTTTGTAATGATCAATATTTTTGGAATAAGTAATTTAATGATACAAACATTAAAATGATGAAATATGTTCTTTTTAGATTCTTCTTTTATATTTTCAAATGTACATCATTGTTGGTTCCACGTCAATTTAATAATGAAACTTTGATTGGTATTTTATAACCAATAAAAAGTATTTGAAGAAAGAAAAATGTTATCTGTATACTAAAATCAGTCACTAAAATTAGTCACCAATGTATTTGTGTATAAATACATGTGTAATTTAATTTATTTTTAATGTATATTTATATTTCAGCATATATTTTATACTAGTGGCTGATTTTGGTGTACACATAGCATAACCCTATTTTAATTCATTGAAAAGTTAATTATTATTTCTTCGAGGATTATGCTATGTGTACACCAAAATCAGTTACCAAAATCAGCCACTAATATAAAATACATGTTGAAATACAAATACACATTGAAAATAAATTAAACTACACATATATTTATACACAAATACATTGATAGCTAATTTTAGTGTACAAATAGCATTTCTCATTAAAATAACCTACTAATTAAGCTAATTATTGGACATGATTCCACTTTTGCATGTCGATATAAATACATATATATTCCTATTCCTATTTAATTAATACAGAATCTTTATCTTAACAACTAATTAACAAGAACAGGAAACATTAAACATGACCTAAATTGCTCAGGAATCTTGTTCCCATGTCAACATATACTACGTTATTATGCAGTTTAATCTTCTTGTTTTCTCCTTCTTGTTTTAAATAGGAGGCTCTTAACTCAATGCATTGTTTGTGCTGAGTCACAATGTCACAAAATTGATTAAACAATTGCAAGTGGTATATGTGAATCTCTTATAAAATAAACTAAGACTATAGTATATATATGATGTAGGTGACTATTGGTATCTCTATGAAGCTAACCACAAGCAATGTTTGAATTGAGACAAGAAAATTGTCCTTGTACATTCGGAAATTCTCTATGCACTTGGACAAAGCTATGTCCTCATACATTATAAATAAAGTAGAGAAACATAGAGATATAAATTACTTTTTTTAGTAACAAGGTTTTGTTTGGGGATATAAATGAAGAGATGAAGAAGACACATAAACCAAGTGCTATAGCATTTGCAAAAGAGAGAGAAAGAAAGAAGCATGTACCAATATGGTGAGTGCTGGGAACAAGATCAGAGTAGTTATGAGCCCTATTATGATGAGGTTGTTCCTGCTTCTGCTTGGAACTTTGAGCTTCCATTAACAACAGGAACAGTTGTTGATGCAGTTGAGTCTTCTAGTATTAGCAGTAGTAGTGCAGATAGCTATTCCTCTTATGAAAGATGCAACACTATTCCTTCTTCATACTCTGATCTTGCTGCTGCTAATGATGTGCTAATCTTCCATCAACACTATCCACAACAACATCATGTTCATGATGATCATGAATATGATGCTACAGATCATCATGAGAAGCCTCTTCAGATTTGCTTTCAAACAAATCAGGTTCTTATTACTTCTTATAAATTTACCTCCTTTTCTTCTTTCCTTCATTAGTAGAAATTAATGACTTGAATAAGTTACATAATCATTTCTTGAATTAAATATTAGTTAGTTAGAAAGTGCTGATGTGAATAAATTCTGTTAGTGTGTGATTAATGAATTAGTTTGTTAGAATAAAGATAGAGAAACTCGAACCCGCATCTTCTTAGATGAGTATGGAGAGACTATGTCATTTGAGTTATAGCTAGTTTGCGGATTACACAACTATTTATAGTCAATATTCTAACAAATTAATTCACTAATCACACACTAACAGAATTTGTCTACCTCGCACCTTTTAACTATTTAGCTTACTACTATTATTAATGACTAATTGGCTCAGGTAACAAATCTTGATATCTTAACAAATTATTAAGAAATAATTTGAGAGTAGTTATTATTCACCCCCCAATTTGGCTCTGAAACTACATGATTGCAATATATATGGTCAAAGACAGAAAAGCAAGGCTATGTGAGTGGTTCTAGCAACTGTGGTTATAGGAGAGGTCCATCATCATCATCGTCATCATCGATTAAAAGAAGAATAAGATGGACCAAAGATCTGCATGAGCCATTCATGACCGTTGTTAATAGACTCGGTGGTCCGCATAGTAAGTTCACAATTCTCAACACATACAGCAACTAAAATCTCTTCTTCTATATATCTCTTACTATTAATTCCTTGCTTAATTCATGGCAGAGGCAAAGCCTAAGGCTATATTAGACATGATGAAATCTGATTTGTTGTCAATTACACACATTAAAAGTCACTTGCAGGTAATTTCATTAAATGTTTATTGCTCTATATATGTTATGTACCTCATTTGCTATTAAACTAACTATAGTTATATACTTATATTATCTTGCAGAAATATAGGTCTACAATATGGCACCACAAAGCTTCACATGGTAACTAACTCAACAATTTTAATGTGCTAATTGTTACATATTTCTTGAGAACACTTAAGAATTAAACGTAATATTATAGACTTAATACTCAAATAATTCTCATATTCTGATGAGTGTAAATTATGTACTGTCTTGACTATCAGAAAGATCATTTGAGGAAGGAGATAAAACAGATGTCACTCATCAACTTCAACACAAAATGTAAGATCGATCAACTGAGTTACAGCAACCTAGTTATGTGTTGCTATGATACTTTTATTTATTGATCATCGGATTAGTTGCCCCTAATCCATTTGATTACTAGTCCCTTCACTTTGAAAACAACTTGCACAACAAAAAATCAACCATAAAATTAATTAAACAACATATATTTATACCAAAATATAATACATGATAACTAATTTGATACCAGATTTTGAACGTGCACCTAGCATTTTTATTTTGCAAACAACCATATAAACATACTATATACAGATGTATAAAGTCATAGATTACTTGGCTTTCTAGCAGACAAATACAAATTGAGGAATCACAACAACTTCAACAAGAGGTCCGCAGGAGTATTCATCAACAACTGGAGGTAATTAATCAATTACTTGATCAAAAGTGGCCATTGAACACATATACATCTATCCTAATTTTATTGTTAGTTATTATTGTAACGAGGCTATTTTGCTTTATGGCTTATTAGATGCAACGAACTTTGCAAATGCTGATTGAACAGCAAAGAGAGCAGCTCAAGATGATGTTAGATCAACAAAAAGAAAGAAACAAAGTGGGAAAGAAATTAAATAACCCTTAAGACATTATGCATAAAACTAGATTTGAGATGGGTCAATTGTTTTGATATGTTAATCTATTTGCCACCTCTATAATTATGTGCCATATGGCCATGCTATATGCTTTCATGCAATTACCAATATTATTGGATTGCGGATAAATGTGAAAGAGAGACGGATCCTTTTATGGTAGTTGCTTAATTATGGATACACGTTTAATTAATTTATTAGTCCATTTTGTAATTTTTAGCATAATAATTATCGAAGTTGGATGGCTAATTAATCTTAGTTAATACACCGAGTCCATGGTTATATTGTATGGTCCGGTTGTAATTAAATAAATGTATAGAATATGTGTTAGTTAAACAATTATATCATATATTATTATTCGTACTTTCTATAGCCCAACAAAATAATAAATGATAGAATGATAATCTTTGGAATATTTTTGAAGCAACTTTTCATAAAGTATAATAATTATAAATATACACAAAAGCTAGGCAGGGATTTAACGGTATAGGAATTGTTCATACCTTAACCCAATGATAAGGCTTAGGACCCAACGAAAGGCCCAATCCAAAGGATTGAGCCTCGCCCTATACCGACCTACTCCTGACGAAGTCGGTTCTCACCACGACTTATCTCAAAGAAGTCGGGGACGAAGATTGGCTGGCAGATAAACACTCATTCAAATGAGTAACTGCTCCTAAAATCTTTCTACCCACTTCCAGAAGCCATATCGTAACCTTCCTAAGATAAAGGGACGATTATACACCCTGAAAAGTGGAACTACTCCAATGGTGGTTATTGGTTCACCACTATAAATACATTGACATCCCTCGGGTATCTCTAAGCCCTAATACTCTCTAGACCTGCTTACACCCTTGCTAGCTTAGGCATCGGAGTGTCTTTGCAAGTACCACCCCCATTCACTCGTATTCACAAGTCGGACGGAAGCCTAGGAGCGTGATTCTCTTCGAAGGTTTCTCTCCACAAACGATTGGGCCAACCTAACGAGTCAAGCCCATTATCTCCGGTTACCCCACGTAACATTGGCGCCGTTGCCGGGGAGCCGAGAGATCAACCAGTAATGGTGGACAACTCACCAGAAGATGGACATACAGCGTTTGATTCCAAGCAAGAAAATCCAGATACCGGAAACAATGACGCAGACCTGACCCTTCATCAAGGAACCAGCGACCAACATAAAGAAGGCACCTCTGGGCTCAAAAACCCAAAGGCAAATTCCTCGGAAGGACGAAAGTTCAGAAAGGAAGTGCCACCCCATGCAACCGAGCTAATGGGCTGGTCCACGGCCACCAAGGTCGTCTGGAACAACTGGAACAGGAACTAGAACGACAACGAGAGGCAAAGCAAAACCTCAGGGAGGAAATAGAACGACGAAAAGAGTTGGAAGAAAAACTCACAAAGCTTGAATCCTCCCTTAAAGGCCGAGACTCCCGCGGCAACCGAGAAGAGTCGCCCTTGGGAGGAGAGGACCCGTTCAGCGAGGACATAATGAGGGCGAAGGTTCCAAGAAACTTCAAAAGTCCTGATATGAACCTCTATGACGGAACTACAGACCCAAAGCATCATTTAAGCAATTTCAAAAGTCGGATGTATCTGGCTGATGTTTCTGATGCAACACGTTGCAAGGCTTTTCCGACCACCCTGTCAAAAGTGGCGATGAAGTGGTTCGATAGCCTCCCTCCAAGGTCGGTTACCAGCTTTGAGGACCTCTCAAGAAAATTTCTGATGCGATTCTCCATCCAGAAGGATAAAGTAAAACACGCACCGAGCCTCCTGGGAGTTAAACAGGAGGTCGGGGGACCTCTTCGTGATTACATGGAAAGGTTCAACAAAGCGTGTTTGGAAATTCAAGATCTGCCCACAGAGGCAGTTATCATGGGATTAGTAAATGGACTTAGGGAAGGACCCTTCTCACAGTCCATATCAAAAAGGCACCCGACCTCTTTGAGTGATGTACAGGAGAGAGCGGAAAAGTACATCAACGTGGAGAAAAATGCCAGACTGAGAGAGTCGAGTTGGCGATCTGGGCACCCTCCCGCGATAAAAGAAAGGGAGAGGGAGCCCAAGAAGAAAGAAGACCCCGATCTCGACAGACCCAGGAAATATCACTCTTATACTCCTCTAAAGGTTTCTATAGTGGACGTATACAGAGAAATTTGCAATACTGAAAGGCTGCCGCCTCCCAGACCCATTAAAAATAAAAAAGGGGGGAGTCACAACGATTACTGCGAGTACCATAAAATATATGGTCACTCAACAAACGACTGTTACGACCTCAAAAATGTGATAGAAAAGCTGGCCAGAGAAGGCCGACTTGACAGACATCTCATGGAAAGGTCGGACAATCATGGGAAGAGAAAGCGAGATGACGTGGATAGAAGAGACCCACCACCGCAGACTCCAGAGAGACATATACATATGATCTCAGGTGGATTCGCGGGAGGGGGACTCACCAAGTCCTCTCGCAAGAGACACCTCAAGCGAGTCTACCAGATCGGGAGCGAATCGCCCGACCTTCCTACCATCTCATTTACAAAGGGGGATGGGCAAGGAGTAATCCCTGGACACGACGATCCAGTGGTGATAACCATGATCCTAGCCAATGCCCATCTCCACAGAACTCTAGTAGATCAAGGAAGCTCGGCGGACATCCTTTTCAAACCCGCGTTTGACAAGCTAGGATTGGATGAGAGGGAGCTAAGAGCCTACCCCAACACCTTATACGGGCTAGGCGACACACCAATAAAGCCACTGGGATTCTTACCCCTTCATACTACCTTTGGAAAGGGGGGAAAATCCAAAACTCTGAGTATAGACTTCATAGTCATCGACGTAGGGTCAGCATATAATGCCCTAATCGGAAGAGCTACCTTGAATCGACTCGGAGCGGTGGTGTCTACCCCCCATCTCTGTATGAAATTTCTGACACCAGCGGGGATAGCAACGGTGCGGAGGGACCAGAAATTGGCAAGAAAGTGCTACAATGAAAGCTTGAACCTAAGGGGAAAAGGCAAAGAGGTTCACACCATAAAGCTCGGCGGTGCAAGGGCCAAAGAAGATTACGACCACAGCCAGGAGGAAAAACCGAGGAAATACAGGTCGGCAAAGAGGAGGGAAAAAATACCAACATAGGAGCCAACCTAGGGGAAACCCTGAAGTAAGGGTTGACTAAGCTCCTAAGAGACAATTCTGACCTCTTTGCTTGGAAAGCCTCCGACATGCCTGGGATAGATCCCGAGCTTATGTCCCACAAGCTCTCGGTGTATCCAGGATCCCGACCTGTACAATAGCGATGGCGCAAGCTAGGCCTGGAACGAGCCCTAGTGGTGGAGGAGCAAGTACAGGCACTCCTAGAAGCCGGCTTCATCAGAGAAGTTAAATATCCAACATGGCTAGCAAATGTAGTGCTAGTCAAGAAGCAAAACGGCCAATGGAGGATGTGCGTCGACTACACCGACTTAAATAAGGCGTGTCCCAAGGACCCTTATCCACTCCCAAGTATTGATACTCTACTAGACTCTAGCTCGGGGTATCAATACTTGTCATTCATGGATGCCTACTCGGGATATAATCAAATCTCTATGTATGAGGCAGACCAAGAGAAAACATCGTTCATCACGCCCCGAGCAAATTTCTGCTACGTGGTCATGCCATTTGGATTAAAAAATGCAGGGGCCACATACCAAAGGCTGATGAACAAGGTGTTCGCCCCCACCTCGGGAGCTTAATGGAAGTCTACGTAGACGACATGCTAGTAAAAACTAAGGAAGAAGCTGATCTCTTGACAGACCTCTCGCAAGTCTTCGACACCATAAGGTTGCACGGGATGAGGCTAAATCCCGCAAAGTGTACCTTCGTAGTAGAGGCCGAAAAATTCCTAGGGTTTATGCTGACGCAAAGAGGGATTGAAGCCAATCCCGATAAGTGTCAAGCTATACTGGAAATGAAGAGCTCGACTTGCTTAAGGGAGGTTCAACAACTAAATGGCCGACTTGCAGCCCTCTCCAGGTTCTTGGCAGGATCAACATTAAAATCCCTTCCACTGTTCTCTTTATTAAGAAAGGGATGCCACTTTGAATGGACTCCAGAATGCGAAGGAGCGTTCCAGGAGTTCAAAAGGTTCTTGAGCCAACCTCCAATCCTAACCCGACCTCTAGTTGGGGAAGATCTCGTCCTATATCTGTCCGTAGTAGACAAAGCTGTCGCATCAGCCCTGATAAGGGAGGCGAGGTCGGACAACATCCAGTGTACTTCATCAGCAAAGTTCTACAAGGCCCCGAACTAAGGTACCACAAACTGAAGAAATTTTCTTACTCCTTAGTAATAGCCTCACGGAGGCTACGGCCTTACTTTCAAGCTCATACGATAAGAGTCCGAACGAACCAACCCATGAAGCAAATCCTCCAAAAGACGGATGTTGCAGGGAGAATGGTTCAATAGGCAATAGAGCTCTCCGAGTTTGACTTGAAGTATGAAACTCGGACAGCAATCAAAGCCCAATGCCTCACCGACTTCGTAGCAGAATACGCGGGAAATCAAGAGAAGCCAACTGCATAGGAACTTTACGTAGATGGATCCTCAAACAAGACAGGAAGCGGTGCAGGCAGAATACTGGCTGACAAAAGGGGAACCCAAATAGAGGTATCCCTCAAATTTGAATTTCTAACTTCAAATAATCAGGCAGAATATGAAGCCCTGATTGCAGAATTGAAGCTGGCAGAAGAAGTCGGTGCGACAAAAGTGATGATATACAGTGACTCTCAAGTGGTGACCTCCCAGATAAATGGAGAGTATCAAGCTAAAGACCCGAACATGAAAAGATACTTGGAAAGAACTCTGGGGTACCTCGGGAACTTTGCGGAAACTGAGGTTAAGCACATAACCCGGGATCTCAATAGCAGAGCAGACGCCCTATCCAAGTTAGCAAGTACCAAGCCAGGAGAGAATAATAGAAGCTTGATCCAGGAAACTCTCCAAGAACCCTCTGTGGTAAAAGTAGAGGACAAACGAGATGTCCTTGAGGTAACTGGGCTAAACATCGGATGGATGAATCCCTTGGTCGAATACCTAAAATTCGACATCCTCCCCAAAGAGGAAAAAGAGATTAAGAAAATCCGGAGGGAAGCACAACATTACACTCTGGTGAAAAATATCCTTTATAAAAGAGGAATATCAACGCCATTGTTGAAGTGCGTACCGACCTCAAGGACCACTGAAGTACTAGAGGAGGTTCATAATGGGATCTGCGGAAACCATCTCGGAGCCAGGTCGCTAGCTAGGAAAGTAATCCGAGCTGGATTCTACTTGCCGACCTTGCAGAAAGATACCACAGAATTTGTGAAAAAGTGCCAACCATGCCAAATGCACGCAAATTTCCACGTGGCTCCCCCGAGGAGCTCATTAGTATAACTTCTCCATGGCCTTTCGCGAAATGGGGAATGGATTTATTAGGTCCTTTTCCCCAAGCGCCAGATCAAGTCAAATACTTAATCGTGGGAATAGATTACTTCACAAAGTGGATAGAAGCAGAACCATTAGCCACCATCACAGCCCAAAGAAGTCGGAGGTTCCTCTACAAAAATATCATCACAATGTATGGAATACCTTATTCCATTACTACAGATAACGGAACCCAGTTTACCGACTCCACCTTTAGAAACCTAGTGGCCAGTATGAAGATCAAACACCAGTTCACCTCGGTGGAACATCCCCAAGCAAATGGACAAGTCGAGGCAGCCAACAAAGTCATATTGGCAAGACTAAAGAAAAGACTACAAGATGCAAAAGGAGCCTGGACAGAGGAGTTCCCCCAAGTGTTGTGGGCTTACCGGACGATACCACAATCTGCCACTAGAGAAACGCCCTTCCGACTTGTCTATGGTGTAGAAGCTATGATACCAGTGGAAATCAGTGAACAAAGCCCAAGGGTGATCCTCCATGATGAAATCGGGAACATACAGGGGCACAAAGAAGAACTTGATTTGCTCCCCGAAGTCCGAGAGCAAGCCCAAATAAGAGAAGCAGCATTGAAACAAAGGATGACTATCAGGTACAACAAAAAAGTCATTCGAAGGAGCTTCACCCCAAACGACTTGGTCTTAATCAGAAATGACATAGGAGTCAACAAGTCTAGGGAAGGAAAGCTCGCCGCTAATTGGAATGGACCATACAAGATTAGGGAAGTCCTAGGAAAAGGCTATTATAAGGTGACCGACCTAAACGGCACCGAGTTACCAAGGTCGTGGCATGCTTGTAACATGAAAAGGTACTATAGTTAAATGCGAACTCTACTCCCTGATGTACTCTTTTCCCAACTTCACGATTTTTTCCCAAAAATCAAAGGATTTTTTCTGAAGAATGGTTTTTAACGAGGCATCACAGTAGAGACTAAGGGAGAATAGATTATTAAAAACCCTTAGTAGCAGTAAGGTACCTTCCCAAATAAATAAAGATCCTTTGCAATATCTCTTATAAATTCCTTCTCGTCTGTTTTTTCTTTCTACGAAACGCACCGACTTAAGCTTGACAAAGCGTGAAAATCCCATGAACTGACCTAGATGGTCGTCAGGATAAAATGACGAGGTACAAGTCGGTGTAAAGAGGTTATAAAGGTTGATCGTAAGAAACTCGGAGACACTCCGACTCATAAGTCGAGATGAAAAATCGAGTAGGAGAAAAAAACGCATCGCAAAAATAACCTAAGTCATAGGAACTCAATGAATCAAAAAATTGAGTATAAGAAATACTAAAAAGAGATCGAAAAACCTATTAAAAAGCCAAAGCTAAAGGTTGTCCTAAGCCTTTAAAACAAAAAGGCTCAAAAGGGACAGACAGCCTAGAAAAAGGTTTTCAAAAGATCAAAGGGGTTTTTCAAAAACGCCAAAATCAGAAAAGCATGCACACCAAAAGGTAACTAAAACCCTTATCCAAAAAAGGGTATTTTTTGTTAAACTTAAACCCTTATCCAAAAAAAGTATTTCTAAGTATTTTTTGTTTACGGCCTTAAGAGACCAAGGAAAATGTCAACCAAGTCACCACCACAAACATAAAAAAAAAGAGAGTTTAAAAAAGAGGGGACCCACAGGCCGGACCCCCATATAGCCAACAAATTTTTTAGAGAACATCACCACCAGAGTCGGGAAGAGTAGTCGGAGCGCCATCAGGACCAGGGAGAGAAGTGTCCATAGGAGATGGAGAGGAGGTTCTGTGAGACCTTGAAGAACTCGGAGAATCCTTGGACGAGGAGGGGACTCAATGATTCTCTGCCCCCGAGTCTTCAAATCTGACTCAGAGACAACCTCGAGAGCAGGAGGAGAAACTATGGCACCATCAATGACGACCTTGTCGGGATCCAAAGGAGAGAGATCTAGGTCGGGAGCAAGGACTCCGACCTGCTCCTTAAAAATCCTCCAGGCCTCCTCGGCTCCTTCAGCAATAGAATCATCCAACTCGGCGTAAGCATTCCGAGAATTCAACAAGTCCTTCCTCACCTCCATGAGGTCCTTGAACAAGCTCGAATAACTCTCCTGCGCCTTCTTCCTCAAGCCCTCCTCCATATTGCATTAGGCTTGTAACTTACTCTCCTTCTCCCGAAGGCCATCCCTCTCCTCCTTCAACTTAGCGACCTCCTCCTTCAACTCCTTGTCATTTTTCTGATATATGAGAAGCCTTTCCTCCAACTCTTCAACCCTCGAGGTTGAACCCAGAGAGCTAAGAGGAGTCTTCTCAAAAATATCAAGAAACTTGGTGCACACCGCCGCCCCCTGATATTCTCCTGAGCCAGAATAGTGAGGTGGTTCCGGATAGAAACATCATCCATACCTATACGGGTATGGGGAAAGATGAATTTTCGGATAAATGCAGGAGCATCCACCTTAGCCTCACCTTCAAAAGAAGAGCTAGACTCTAAAGTCTTACGCTTCTTCTTCTCTGGCTCAGGAGAAGGTCGGGGGGAGGGGGCGGCTGAGAAAAAGCCGAGGAGGAAATGACGATGGGTTGAGAAGGAGTCCCCAAACTTCGGGAAGAAGGGGGAGGAGGAGGAAAAGGAGAGCTAGTTACCCTGGCGCCGCCAGCCCTGGCATGGGACCTCGCCTTGGCCTCCTGGACTCTCTGGTAAGATTCATTGGAATTCTTCTTCGCCATCTCTGTTCAAAACAAATTAATAGTCAGAAGAAGAAGTCGGAAGAAACAAAGTCGGAAAACATAAACAAAGTAAAGGCTACCTAATTGTGTCTGGGAAAAGGTCGGAGCCCCCTGGAGAAACTTCTTAGTATCCAGATATGGGGCCCTCCCACACACTTCTCGGAGGAACCCCACAATGGCTGCCTCCACCTCATCCAGGTCATCCAAACCATATTTCTCACAGGGGGAGGCTTCTAGCCAGTACAGAGGAAAGCGAGGGGAAGAACTCTTGTCTAGGAAAAAGGGGTGGTGACCCTCTACGCCTTGAACTTTGAAAAAATAATTTTTGAAGTCATGGAAGGATTTGTCAAAAAGGGTAAAAACTCTCTGACCTTGTATAGCTCGGAAAGACACCCATTGTTGCTTGTTGTTTAGCCCACTGAAGGGCTTGGTCATGTGAAAGAGATAAAAGAAAATTCCTAAAGAAGTCGGAAAGTCTAAAGCGTGACTAATAAACTGGTAGATTTTCAGAAAACCCCAGGAATTGGGGTGAAGTTGGGTAGGAGCAACTCGGCAATGACGTAAGACAGTAATTTCGAAGTCAGAAAATGGAAGAAAAACACCCAAACGGGTAACCATGCTCTCATACATGTAGAAGAAATGAGGAGCCGCTTCAGTAGCCCTCCCGAAGCAAACCCGGTCTTTCGGACCCGGGACCACCAATTCGTACTTCGGCTCATCCTCCTCAGAAGTACAAATTCTGTGGTGAGTGCGAAAGTTGGTAATAAATTCGGCATCAACCAAAGGTTCCTCTCCTAAAACAGTAACATCGACCCACTGAGCAAGAATTTCTATGGAAGACATTTTTCTTTTCCTAAAAAGGATTAGCGAAACCTACAAAGGAAAAAAGAAAAAGATCAAGAACAGGGTCTCTAAGGGGACATGGAATCAAATAGAAGCCTACAGAGTAAACTCCTCTCTCTAAGAAAGTAAAAGCATGCAAACAGAAGCACCTAGTAAAAGAGAAGGGGAGAAAGAACCAACCTTTGCCTGGAAAAAGGTAGAGGAAGATGAAAGCCTTCAAACAAGAATTCCCCACGAACAGATGAGAAGCAAAAAATCACAGAAACGAAACAACGAAAGAGAGGGAAAGTATTTATAAACACGTTAGGGGCATAATGGTAAAAACAGAAGCGGTCATTAATGAGTGCACCGTTACCAAGGTAATCAATCCCTACGCGAACCTCTAATGGACGCGACGTTTGATTAGACGTAACTGTGAAAATCAAAAGCCACGAAAAGTCACGTCGGTTCCCAAGGATCACGTCGGTTCCCTCCCAGGTCGGCTACGATCCCGAGTAGAATACTCGAACCCAAGTCTTAAAAGAAATTGGGATCGAGTAGGGGCACTGTTCATACCCTGGCCCAATGATAAGGCCAGGACCCAACGAAAGGCCCAATCCAAAGGATTGAGCCTCGCCCTGTACCGACCTACTCCTGACGAAATCGGTTCTCACCACGACTTATCCCAAAGAAGTCGGGGACGAAGATTGGCTGGTAGATAAACACTCATTCAAATGAGTAACTGCCCTTAAAATCTCTATACCCACTTCCAGAAGCCATATCGTAACCTTCCTAAGATAAAGGGACGGTTATACACCCTAAAAAGTGGAACTACTCCAACGGTGGTTAATCATTCACTACTATAAATACACTGACATCCCTCATGTATTTCTAAGCCCCAATACTCTCTAGACCTGCTTACACCCTTGCTGACTTAGGCATCAGAGTGTCTTTGCAGGTACCACCTCCATTCACTCGTATTCACAAGTCGGACGGAAGCCTAGGAGCGTGATTCTCTTCGAAGGTTTCTCTCCACAAACGATTGGGCCAACCTAACGAGTCAAGCCCATTATCTCCGGTTACCCCACGTAACAGGAATTAACTACATTCAAGGTTGAAATTTAGTTTTGATGTCAAATCTTATATTAGGTAAGGAAACGTGTGTTCAATAACCAAATGTTAATTGAATATGATATACAATACATATAATCCGACTATACTAGCTGTAAACTAAAATCAGTCATTAAAATTATCTATTAGTATATAATATATGTTAAAATATAAATATACATTAAAAATAAATTAAATTACACATATATTGAACTATTTATATATTAGGTATGCTACACAAACAAGCATTTTTTGCTTACAAGTTGGCACAAGTCCAACAAAACACCGCGCATTACACTCCCACATTCAAGAGTAAATACACGCACGTTACTCAATCACTTCTTGTTTCCAAAGCGCGCTACTCACCATTATGAATGACTCATCTTCTTCTTCCTCGATGAAAACCACAACTGTCATTTTTCTTCGCGTTTCTCCTCCTCCTCCTCCTCCTCTTCTTTCTTCTTCTTCTCCTCCTTCTTTGTGTTTCTCCTCTTTTTTCTTCGCGTGTTTCATCTTTATCGTCGTGTTTCTCCTCCTTCTTCTTTTTATTTGTAACATAATGTATTTTTTTCTTCTTTGTTTGATTTTTTCCTCAAAAAAAAATATGAGAATATGAAATAAAAAGATGAAGAAGAAGAAGTAGCAGAAGATGAGGATGAGGAAGAGGAAGAGTTCTGAATTATGCAGAACTCATCCGAATAAAAATACACACAAATATCTTCGTTTTATACCCAAATATCTTCGTATTACACCCAAATATCTTTGTTTTTACACCCAAATTTGCTGCAGATACAAAAATGAGTTATGTTACGTGTACGCTAAAATCAGCCACCAAAATCAGCAAGGACTGCAAAATACACCCAAAATACACCACAGAATGGCTGCAAAATACACCATATTATAACAAGTATAAACTATAGAATGCAGATACATCTATAAAACCATCATAAAAAATAATAAAAATCAAATTCATGAATCATAACTAAACAGAAATTAAAACAATTCAACTAAAAGAATAAGACAATTCATCCCCCGTCAGATGAAAAGTCATAAACTGTAAATACACCCAAACTTTTATAAAAATACACCCAAATATTCCTGATCTACACCCAAACGTCTGATATAAAATGGACAAAATTATATTAATTCTAATCAGAACTAGTACATTAGATTCAATTCAAACAAGGAAGAATTAACAACAAATTTCACAGGTAAGGTTCACGCACTGGTTCATCTGACAATCTGAAGTTAAATTATCCATTATCTTAAAAAACGATTTCAGAGCTTGATGTCAAAAAAACAATGGAACTCGAGAATAACGAAGAAAGAGAACAGAAAGAGAAAATCACGTAAATGAAGAAGGAGAAAGAGAATGCAAGAAATTCGAAAAAAGAAACAGAATCCTTTCAAAAATTAAAAATCTGTTAGAGGCGCGTGAAACATATGTGCATAACAAGCGCGTTTGAGCGTAATATCAATTAGAAGACTTGTAAGACTTGTATAGCAAATCACTTGTATGTAGAGATTAATCCTTTATATATAAATACATTGATGGCCAATTTTTTTTTCACAGATCCAAGCTCTATTTAAGGATCTATCGTGACCAATGAATTGCTACCTGCAACATAAATCGCCGACACTTAAGCAAACGAGTAAAGTAATAATGATCTGACCACTCAACCAACCAAGATAAAAAAAATTTTGGTTAATAACCAGGATAAAAGTTAAAACATTGTATTTTAAATAATTTTTTTTAAAATCAACTTAGATTAGTTGAGTAGTCAACTTACTCGTCCGCTTAACCAAGTGTTAGGGATTCGAATTCCGTCTTATGTATGCAACAAGCCAACAACTCATTAGTAAGCGACGTACCCTTAAATGAAACTCAGATCCGTGACTGACAGTCTTTGAACGATCGAATTGAGTATGTCGTGGACAACAAAAAAATAAAAACTTTTTAATTTAAAGTTGAAAAAAGAAAGCCCGGCCCAAAACTAGTGAGTGGGTAAGGAAACGAGGTACACGAACTACGAAGGCGAAGAAGGTGAAGTGCAAGAAAGAAGGAAATGGAAGATTTGAAGAAGAGAAAGCTGGAGGAGGCTGCAAATGGTGAGTGTCCCTCAAAGGAAGAGCTTCGCGTCCTCATTGAACCCCTTCCTAAAGCTCAGCTCATCGACCTTCTCACTAAATTGTGCGTCAATTTCCTTCTTTTCGTTCTATTATTTTTTCAACCAAATAGTAGGCGTGGATGGATAGTGTGCTTGATTGTATGTGTTTGTTTGCATGTTGTGGCATAAAGAGGGTCTCAATATCCTTCAATTGCACAAGAAATAAAAAGTATTGCGAGTGTTGATCCTGTTCATCGAAAGCTTTTTGTTCGTGGCTTGGCTTGGAATACCACGTCAGAAACCTTGCGTGTTGTGAGTGCATTCATCATTGTGTTTTGTATCGTGTGTCACGCACTCATGCATGTTCTTGCTTCTTTCATCTAGAGCCAACCCAAGACCCTCAAAAAGTAAAATACACTTGTTTCTTCATTCTTTTTACATGGCTCTTTTGCTTTTACATTTTCAGGCATTTCAAGAGCATGGAGAAATTGAGGAAGGGGCTGTCATCCATGATAAGAATACAGGAAAATCTCGTGGCTATGGTTTTATCACTTATAAGTATATGGAATCAACTCAGCAAGCATTGAGAGCACCTAGCAAGTTAATTGATGTAAGCTTTTGCCCCTTTTCAATGCTTTCAATTTAGAAATCCAATTTGAGTTTTGCATTCATCTACTATTTATTTTTAGGAGTATCATCACTAACTTTTCCCTTTCTGTTTTTCATATACCAATTTTCTAGAGTAATTTACTTTTGGAAAGAGAGAGAAAGGAGGGGTGTTTAGAGATGATTCACTTATTAACAGTAAGCTAACATGTACTCTTAGAGGACATGATAATATTACTATTAGTGGAAGTTTTTTTTTTTTTTAATAAATGTAAAACAAATGCATTGAAAACAATTTTTTTGTATTTTCAATAAAACTTTTCTCAATTAACATGTGTCCTAAGGGTACAAGATAGTTAAACCCAATCTGAAAAACTTTTTACTTAAGAGATATTTCTGAACTGATATAACACATGCCGTTGCTTAATTTTTGCCTTGTTTTGTTTACATTCTTCTGGACTGTAATTTAGTTGTTAAAATTTCCTTTTTTTTATCCCTTTCTTGACGAGATTTTTTCTTTCAGGGAAGATTGGCTGTTTGTAATCTGGCTTGTGAAGGACTTAGTGGATCAAGTAGTGCTCCTGATCTTGCCCAGAGGAAGCTTTATATTGGTAGCTTATCGCCGGAAGTCACGAGTGAAATGCTGCTTAACTATTTTTCAAGGCATGGTGAAATAGAGGAAGGTTCAGTTGCATATGACAAGGATACAAATGAATCACGGTAAAAGTAGTGAAATGCTTTATTTGCATATAATATGCTATTGTCTAATTTTTTACCAGCATTGTTTTTCCTGATTAGCCTGTATTATTATTGTTTAATTTCTCATTGTAGTGGTTTTGGCTTCGTAACATACAAGACATCAGAAGCTGCAAAGAAGGCCATCGATGACCAAGAAAAGACTCTTGGGGTAAGTAAATACCTTAATGTTTTATTAACCTTTAGATGAGCTGAGTGCAGCCCACTTTTTTTTGCTCCAACTTGGAGTTGTAATAAGAAATCATAAAAATTGTTATAAGATTCTAGAGGGAAAGGCATCATCATGATTATGTGGTAATGCTATACTATATATTTTTATTTTTCTTTTTGGAGATGCTATACTATACATTGATCTTATTGCTACAGTACTTCTTACTTGCCTTAGAGTTCTTGTTTCAAGTTTACTTGCTTTTTTCTTCTTTGTATGAAAAAAGAGAGCAAAATATTCCATACATGCATATTAGTAACCATAATTCATACTGTTTATTGTTTCTTGCATTGTAAATTAATTACCTAGCTCACCTAGCCTTGTTAGCTGAATTTCTTATTATACCTGCAATTCATGTTGTATGTAAGCATTATTGCCATGTCTTATTATTTTTGGTTGATGGCAGGGGAGGAATATAATGGTAAAATATGCTGATTCGCACAAGAGTAAAACTAGCCAGGCATCATTTTCTCCAGGAGTGGTTCCAATGGCAGCCTTACCTATGGCCTCAGGATATGTGCAACCTGGAAAAACTCATATTGGTACTACCCTGCCAGATGGTTACACTTACCCACAAACTATAGCATCATACTCTTCTTATCAAAGCCCTACCACTGTACCTTCTCCTTATGCAGTTCAAGGACATGGTCCTTATCCAACTTCTTTTACAAAGAAAGATCAACTTGGTATCCCAAACCAACCTATGGCAATGAACAACTACCCTTATTACTATCCCAAGCAATGAGCATATCAAATTGAGCATGATGATATTATTTTTCCTTTTTATTTCTTTTCGCTTCAGTCCAAATTAGCCCTTAGAACCTGTCAAAACATCATTGGTTATATGTAATGCTCTATTTCCTCCTTGTTTTATTATAAAAAATTTTTTTGGCCATTTTGCCACACTTCAGTAGGATTTTGACATTTTACTTGTAAGTTGTAATACTTGGGTTAGGTACTCATGTGATTAGAGCATTTTTTATGTACTTTATTGATTATTATAGAATGAAAAACATTTCGAAGGTTTTATTTTGCCAAATACAAAATTCTGGTATGTAGATTAATGGTTTTAGGTGAAGTTGAAAAGAGTCCAACTGACCAAGCCTTCATTTAGATTACTTATACTGAGGGAAAACTGAGGAGGAAGGGAAATTAAACAACTGTGGTAGAGGTATAAATTAGATACAGAGAAGTGCAGGTGGTATTTGTACAATTAGAAACTGTCCAATAGTCAAACCAAATTATAGTATCAAATGCTTTTCTTTGTCTTCACTTTTATTTTTCCCTGTTGCATTTGAAGGTTACTAACCTTTTAAAATAAAACCACAAACTATTTGATGAAATTATTATTTATATATTGTCTATAACTTTGAATGGTATTTCAAAATAATACTTTTGATTTATGGAATTTTTTTATAATAAAATAAAAAAATATTAATTGCTATAACCAATTAAATTATCTCTATTTTTGAGAATCCTTTTCTTTTTTAAATTTGAGAATAATTTGCCCAAACTCTAGAGAAACTTTAGCAAATGTCACATAATTCGTTCCGGTCCTAGACGAACTGTTCGAAACTGTATAAAATTTGCCGATGACAAATTTTAAAATATAAGTTTACAATGAAAATCATAAAACTTATAAAAATCAGGTTGAACTTAAGGAAAAAAATTATTTAAAAACAAAATTAATAATGGTGAACAAAAAAAAAAAATACTGATAATATCTAATAAAATAAAGCATTGAAATAAAAAAAGTTAAGACAAAATATAGAATTACTAATAAATTTTTCATGTATTATTTAAGATATACTAAATTATAATTTAGAATTAAATATTATGTAATTTAAACTAATAGATACAACCCTAAAATTAAATGTTAAAATTTAAAATTTGTTAGTTTGAATTTACTTAATTTAGATCTATTTAATTAGATTTTTTTAAAAATGACAATTTTAAGATCAGATTTAAAGTTTAAAAATTAAAAATAAAAAATATTTTATTTATGTTTGTCAAAATGTAAAAATAAAAATAAAAAATGTAACAACTAACAACATTTAAAATTCAAAATATACTAATATTTTATTTTAAATATTAAATCTTAATTTAAAAATTTAATAACGTAAATATGATATACATATTACTAAAAATTTAATCTCTCACTGTCTCACATCACACCAGCCACTGAACTCCCTCCCTGGGAGAGATGCAAACCCAGATCCAGGCGGCGATAGCTCGGTCGCGGCTGAGGAAGCAGCATCTCCACCGTCGAGTCTCTCCGTCACAAGCATTGCCGCGCCGTCCTCTTCTCCGAGCTCTGTTGTTTCGCCGTCCTCTTCTCCAGCCCTCCCCTTCATGGTACCATTTTCTGCTTCTACATGCTTTGTTTTTTTTTTTGTCCCTGTAAGCTTTGATAATAGTTCTTCGGACAGTGTTGAGCTGAAATTTGTTCCTTCAGGCAATTATTAATTTATATATTTTTTTGCCCCTTGTTTAGTTTAATTTCACTGTCTATAGAAGTTAAAAGCAGAAAATTTTGTTCCAATTTGAAAGTTCAACAATGTTATGAATGACTATGTTATGTTTTATGTTATTGTTGATGGATGGAATTGTTATGTATGCCAGGCATGCTGGATTGTTATAAATTTATGTTTTCCTTCTTGAGGTGCAATATTGAAACACTTTGTTTGCATGTGCTTTTAAATTTATGTTTTCAGTCTAATGGTTCTCACTTCAACAGATTCAGTAACGATATATTATATATATTATATATTACATATTACATTCCTTTTGTGATGTACTTACTGCCATTTGGACAGTGTTTATTCTTTGGTTTTTCGTTTCTTTTTCTTTCCTTCTATTTTCAGACACCAAAAGAATATATTACATATTACTTATTCAGATTGATTTAGTTTCTCATACTTTGGATATTGTAGTTAGATTTTTGGTAAGTTATCCTTGTGAAAGTTTCTGACATAATCTTTGAAGTTAGGTGGTTTCTTGCCATTCATGGTTTCTGAAAGATAAGCAAATAAATAATGGAAAAAAAGGAACGTGCTGCATTGTTGTTTTGGACTATTGCAGTGAGCTTGTTCAATTTTAATCATGCTTGCTTGGCCCTATATATATATATATATATATCAAGGGGCATTTGCTGTCTTGTTTTTAGTTTAAGACTTTAAGTCACACATGTTTACTAATAACTTGGGGAGGGAGAATTTGATAATGAGAATGAATGGGGCTTCAGACAGAGGGGGCGAGAGAGGGAGAGGGAGAGGGAGAGGAACGGCAGCTCGATTATTCATTCATGTAGAACTTTCGGTGACACACCAACCTCGGAAGACAGCAATCTCATGTTCAAAATCAGAGACAATCTTTTATGTACACCCAATGTATGTTGTGACTGTCTGAATGATAATGAACTAATTGTGTGTGATAATGGTGATGCTTGGGTAAATGAAAAAATTGTGATGCATAAACATAGGTAATAAGAAAGAAGGGATGAATTGGGTTCTTTTGCTCAAAAAGATTTTGCCCTTCTGATGAATGAATCACTTCTTTTTATAGATAAAGTTTACATCAATGATGCATGTAACAGAGTAGATTTTGAAAACAGATTGGTCAAATATCAAACACACTTGTTTGTTGCTTTGAATTTACATTTATTACTTTTTTGAACTAACAGGTACTTTAATTAGGTGTTGAAGTTTCCATCTATGACCAGAACGTGGTAAGACTTTGGGGAGCTTCACCCCAGAAAACACAAAATTTGGTATTGGGCTTAGGTTCATCATCCATCATCGATCATCTCTCCCTTCACTCTACTTAGTCACTGATCCACACCATCTTTGCCGACGACGGGTCTTCTGGCTTCGTTGACCCTCTCTTTCTCTTTATCCATTTATTTCCCATTGCCATTTTGTGCCAAAATGACGTCGTACCCCTTATCATACATTTTTTTCTTTTTTCTGTCTCATCACTCATAACGATTCTCGTCAAGCTACAACCTTTAACACTCAAAACGCCTCCATTTCAAAAACCGTCGATACCCACTATGTCCCATTTCCGGAAACTCCAATTAACATACTTCATCTCCAAAATATCCCACACTTGCCTTAAACCCTCGCAAAGTCCTAGATTCCACAGCGCCAAATCTGCTCCCCAATCCGCACTAAAAAACTGTGATTTCAAGTTCCCCTCGAAGGTCAGAAAGGAAGCACAAGTCGCATTGCTCGAGTACCTTCACTCCACAAGGAGCTTGCAGTTCCTTGATGCAGACAACATGTGCAAAAACTCGCCCTTTTTCCTCAACGATATTCTGAGCAAGGTTCTTCAGAAGAAGAAGATCGACACTGCTGCCAGTGACGTCAAGAAATCAATCTCGCGTTACCTCCGTTACCACCCAATTAACGAGTTCGAACCATTCTTCGAGAGTACAGGTTTGAAGCCTTTTGAATACTTGCACCTTCTTCCAAGGAACATGATGTTCATCAACGATGACACTGTGTTGATGGAGAATTATCATACTCTGTGTAACTATGGTGTTCCCAGGAACAAAATGGGAAAGATCTTCAAGGATGCACCTCAAGTTTTTCGATATGAAAGTGGGGTACTGGTGTCCAAGTTTCAGAGTTATGAAGAGCTTGGTGTGGCTTCTTCAACTTTGGTAAAGGTGATTTCTTTGAGCCCTAGAATTTTGGTTGGAGATGTTGACCTTTATCTTGTGAAGGTTTTGGAGAAATTGAATCGTCTTGTTGGTGAAGAAAAGGGTAGTACTTGGATTGAGGAGCAGTTGTTGGATGAGAGTAGTTGTAATTTTGGGGTTATGCATGAGCTCTTGTGCTTGCTTGAGAAAGTTTACAGTGACAAAAAGTTGTTGGGTGAGATGATTGGCCAGCACCCTTTTGTTTGTTTTGAGGATTCTGGAGTTTGGGCATTGTCCCTCATTGTGTTCTTGGTGAAATTAGGGTTGTCCTTGGACCAAATAGCTATAATTTTTGTCAAGTTTCCGCAAATTGGGGTGTTGATGTTTCTGTCGAATTTGCGCAAATGTTTTACGTTCCTGTCTGATATCGATATGCATGCTGCGGAGATTGGGAATATTTTCCAGTCTCATTCCTTGCTGATGGGTTCATTCACTATTAAGAAATCTAGTAGTTTGCTCAGTAGCTTGAATGTTGGCAAGAAAAGGGTCTGTAAGTTAGTGCAGGATAATCCGGAAGGGATGCAGAATTGGGCTGTGGGGAGGAAAATTCAGCCTTACCCTGAGGATAAGGAAATGAGGGCTCTGAAAACAGAGTTCTTGAAAACAAAGTTCTTGTTGAGCCTTGGATACGAAGAGAACTCGGAGGGAATAAAACAGGCTTTTAAGCTGTTTAGAGGTAAGGGAGATGAGCTTCAGGAGAGATACGATTTTATTGTTAATGCTGGCTTGGACGCTAAGGATGTTCACGAAATGATTAAGGCTTCACCTCAGATTCTTAATCAGACCACAGATATGATCAACACGAAAATTGAGTATCTTGTGAATGAAGGATATCCTATATCAAGTTTAGTCGATTTCCCATCTTTTCTTTCCTATACACTTTGTAGAGTTAAGCTTAGGTTATCAATGTATAATTGGCTGAGAGACCATAGAGTTGTTCACCCCAGGCTTGCTTTGAGCACCATAGTTGCATGCTCAGAGGAGTTATTCTTACGGTTGTATGTAAATCGGCATCCATCTGGCCTTCAAGTTTGGCAGGATTTGAAGTCCGAAATTTATCCTGAGAATAATAACATGATATGATCCCTTGTGGCAAGCATGATCATCGTTTAATCTGGAAAATATGTTTCTGGTTCAGATAATTGTGTAGTGCGTTTACAAAACTGTTAAGGATGCTTGAACTGTAAGTTGTCATCTGATTCCAAATACTTGACTCTGAGTTGACTTGATCAGTTGATCAGTATACTCATGAATAGCTAATTGAATATTTGGTGTGTTGATAGGCCCCACCATAGATGATTACTGATTGCAGATATTTCCGACACAACTTGTAGATGGAAGAAGGTTGGCTAGATTGGTTTTGTTGTTGAAGCCATCCTCACCATGTGGCTTGTATATAAGCTTTCCTTCTGAACCCAGCTACACTGCAGGCCAGTCTTCGACGGTTAAAGTTTCTAACTGAATATGTTTCTTGAGAATGAAGCAGACAGGGTGAGGGTGAGAGACTGTACTGTCTGAAGAATTGAAGCAAGACAAGCAAGTGTATTGGGTTGAAGGTAATTGATAATGTTGCCATGACTATCTTTCTCACAAGCAAAGTGAAAGAGATTTATTGTTTATCTTATTTTTTACTTGATTTTTTTTAGCAGGTATTGTTCCTGTGGTTGCTGATTGTTTACCCCAAAAATTGGGTGAAATAGTTTCAAAATTCAAGAAAAGTAGTCATATGACCTATTGTTGGTAGTTGCTAACAATTTCTTGTAATAAGTTCCAATGATTTATGGGAACTCCTACAAGAGTTGGAGGGCCACTTTAATTTTGATTTTATATGATTCATCATTAAATTGAGATGTGAACTCATCATATTGGACCACATTGATCCAAAATCTATGCATACCACCACCTTCACCATTATCTGTTGTTATGTTTGAATGGTTCAACCTTTGGGCCTGAATTTTAGTATGATTCAATTTTGGAATTTATTTTCAAATGTTCCATTTTTGTTATTACTAGTGGTCCAAATAATCTTGTTATTTTATTCATATTAATGACTATCTACATTTGATTAAAAAAATATTTAATCCAAGACCATAAAAAAAATTGTAAATGTGTTTAGCAACTACTCGTATATTTATACAATAATGTTGAAGGAAATGAGACATTAGTGGCTCATTATTCCTCCAACAGAATTGATTAGAATTTCAGCATTTTGTTGCTTGGCACAAAAGTCCCAAGCCTGAGTCAAATGCAATCTCTAAAGCAACCTTATTTTGCTTTTAGTGAACCAATCACGCTTCATTTCTTAACTTTTGAATCACAAGATTAAGCTTACGTGGCCACCCTCAATTGTCCTTTTACACTAAAAATTTTTCAAATTAATCAATATTTGTTGAGCAAACGGCGCACATATGAAATCCATTGAATTGTTCCTTACTCAGATGATTAAACTTTGGACTCTCAACTTGTGACTTGTTAAACCCCATCATTACAATCGGACAACTATATATTACATTATATTATTAATAATTTATTTGTTAAAATTGTATTAAGATTTTATTTACTATAGAATGATGCCAACACATGTTCTTATTATCATTGGTTGGTGGGGAACTACTAATATTTATTTGGTTAACAAATTATAACATGTTAAAAACTTAAAATATGATTGAATAGCATCGTACTGAAATTATTTTTCAATAACTAAAATCTTTTTTTATAAAAAAATTAATAGAATTTTAGTAAATAATATTTGCATGCATAGATATTGAGATTGAATGTGATTCGAAATATATTTATATGAAAATGAAAAGTGAGGTGCAGCCAACAAACTAAAAATTCCGTCAATATATAAGTCATTGTTGATTGTTCATAATAATGTTACGAATCACATTTTCGATTGTAATCTTACTCACCAAGACATACAGCTAAAATATAAGACTCATAATCACTGAAATAAATTGACATATGTAATGGATCAAGCTTTGAGACATGGCTATTCTTCATCTATTAGACCAACATATTATCTGCTAACTTATTGCCAATAATAATTAATTATTATATTTTAAATACATATATAAAGAGACACATCCAAAAAATATATCTATAAAGACACTTTTATTAAACACAGTCATAAAAAAATATTTTTATTAGACATATCCACAAAGACACTTCCATTAAACATAGTTATAAATAAGAGTTGGCAGAAGTTGGCAGCTGTTGGTAACGTAGCGGGATTGTAAATTAAAATATTTAAACTAAATTGGATTAGTCAAATGGTTAGTTTACTAGACCGTTTAAACAATTGTCGAGAGATTCGATTTTTTTGCCTTATACATGTAGTAATTCATTAGCCAATAATAAACTTTTAAATAAAGTTTCGATCTTTTATGAATTAATCTTTGAATTGCCGGATTAAAAAATACTGTAAAAAAATAATTTGTTTTTAAAAATTTAAATATACCTTTAATGAAAAAGAAAACAAAGGAACTCTTCAATAGATAAATTAGTTTCATTTCAATAAGTAAAATTTTTCAGGGCAAATCACATAATAAAATCAATTGGAGGACAAAATTATATGGATTTTCTAAATAAAACATGTTATTGCTGAGCTTTTCGAACTTGATGCTCCATCAGCTTCAACAGAAATACTTCTCCTTATATCATTATTGCTGTCATCATTAATCGTGGTGGGTTCCACATAATCATCATTCCTTAGGACACCTTCCACCACATCTGGTTTTCCAATCGTCTTAAAAATTGGAATCAGAACAGGAGTACTCATGTTAGTACCTAGTTAGTTTTGCGATCTCATCGCGGTATAGATCAACTGCGAAAGATGGAGATGTCACCAAATCTCCGGTAGATACAATTACAGACAGAGATGAAGACTCAACAGTAGGGTTGAACTGGAGGCTGCTGCCATTGGTACTGATTAATGATTTCAGTTCGATTCTTTTGAGCTAAAAACCACATCCACAAACTTGGCCAATAGTTTAGGGATTCTCGCATCGAAAAACTGGTGACGACAGTAAAATAAAACTTGCAGATCTTTGTCACTGTCTATCACAAACAAGTCGTACTTCATTCCATCGCAAACTACAGAAATCGAAATTTTGTAATATAACTTCTCTATTTGTTTCATTCCCTGAAATTCCAATTTCTGTAGAACAGTATTTTGAAAATCAACAAGGCTCCTAGAAGTTCTAATAAAGACATTCAACAGATCTTTATTAGTAAATTTTATATCCAATTGTGTTTTTTTTCTCAATCGTGCCTTTATAGTATATAAGAACTAGAAAACTCTCTTCATTAGTCATGATGAATTTATTTCAATTAAACACTCTGATCCTATCTATAATAGCACACACTCCTTAAATAAATCAAATTAAATCAATTCGATTTACCATGATATGCTCCTTGTGTAAATCGAATCATATATATTCGAATTACATATATTAACGTTTTTTTAACATAAATCGAATTAGGTTGATTCGAATGATCCTAAACCTTAGTAAATCTAATTAAATTGTTTCAACTTACATACGGTAAAGATAAATTAAAATAAATTACTTCAATTTACATAAAATTAATGTGTACATATAATATTTTTTTGTTTTAAGAGAAGTTTGTAATTTTCTACTCCAATTGATTTTTTTATTGTGATTTGCCCCATGTGCTACCAGTTTTTTCTTTTTTCTTTTTAATCACACTATCTCTTTAGCACAAGTTTAGTTGAGATTAATTAAAGTAGTAGGTATTTTATCTTTTTAATTAGAAATGTTAAATTTGAGTTCTAAAGATAAATAAATGTTTTTTTATTATGAGATCTTTATCTCCTTCAAATTGCTTATATCGAATTATATCACATAGATCATATTGTTTATATTAAAAAATAAAAAAAAAATCAATACAAATATCATTAGCATAAGTTCATATTTAATTCATGATTTAATTATTTAATATTATACATCTATGACCCCACAAAATAAAATAATAATAAAATGCGACCTTTATGTGGGTTATATTTTTCTATATTTTCCTTGTTACTTCAGCGTTAATTCAGTTCTGGTTTGTGTCCATGCCTTGTTGAGTTCTTCCAGCACTCTAACCTAGTTATCCCTTTCACTCATCAAAGTCTCAATCTTTGAGCTCAACATCTCTTCTTCCTTCATCTTCCTGATCTGGGTCTTTGCTTTCTCTATCTTAGATCAAAATTTTCTACCACTTTTTACCTTTCTGTTATGCCTCACTTCATAGCCATTCACAGAAAAGCCATACCTTTCATCTGGGTATGCTCGGTTTCTATATCTGCATAATCAGAACATTTTTGTTGGTGTAAAATGGGTTGTTTTTGATATGCAGAGAAGTGTTACAAGATACAAGGTTAGCCTCATTTCTATTTCTATGTTTCAAACAGTGTTTTTATTTTGGCTGTGTTCTGATTCTGATTACTTTCATCATCTATTTGGTTCCGCACCATGAACTTGGAAATTGGTATAGATACTTGTTCCTTTCGTTCTACATACATTTCTTGTTGCTTGTGAGATGTGTGCTTGTATTTGTGTGTGTGGGTGTTTGTTTGTGTGTTTTTGTGGTTTATTGGAACTGAAATATAGTTATTTTGTTTTAGCTTTTACTCATCTATTGCCTAAAAGATGGAGTTGGATTCATTTGTTCCGTTTGGGATTATGTGATCTGTAAAATTGTGGTTTAATCTTTTGCTAAGGTGAATGGCTTGAAATTGGATTTGGATATTTTCTGAGAAAGATGTATTTGTAATTTATTTAGTAGAAGATGCAGATGATTTTAACCTTTGATTGGTTGTTTTAGAATTACTTACATAGTAGGATGCAGTTCCAGTACTTGAGAATGATGTATCTTGATTGTGTTTAAGCCTTGAGGTTTCTGCTAGTTCTTTTGATGATGTTCATTGAAAAGGCTTAGCATATGAACAATTCTTTTAGCTCACATCAGAGTTATAACTGAATTCTTGATATTCCATCAGTAAAAAAAGTGTTTTAGAAATTATAACTGAATACTAGATCTTTGTCACCATTGATTTTAATGTAATCAACAAATTATTAGTGCAAGTGAAAATTACATTTGAGAGAATCTGCCAAAGAAGTGGTTTGCATGTAGGCTGTAGCATTGCTCAATATAGATATTCAGGTTTAGCTATTCTCCTGTAAAGTTCATGGTTTGTTTCAGTTCGACATCTTCCATTGTCATTCAGTTAAATGGTCTTAATTTGGGTTTTTAAGTATGTTGTTTTTTGTTTTCGACTGTCCACAGATTTCTTATTAGAGATATTTAGTACACTTTGTCAACATTGTCCTTTAACTATGGGTAGAGGCAGAGGGAAAGGGAAGAAGGACACTGTTATTGTTGAGCCGGAGGATCCTAGAAATGGCGAAGAGGAGAAACTTCCAGCTTTCAGAAGAAGAGGTAGACCAATAAAGCTGCTGATGGATGATGTTGAAGAAGTAGAAGCAACTGAAAATATAGAGAAAGATGAGGAGATTGTGATTGGTAACGAAAATGGTTCAACCAAGGATTTGAAAACTCAGGTTATCACAGTAAACAAAAGGAAAAGAAAGAGGTCTGTACAGACTAAAGAAAAGAAGGATCTGGCGAAGGAGGAGAATGGCAACCAAGTAAAGCCGAACCCAGATGATTCTGTAAAGCCTGCTGGATTTCGGCATAACGGGAGCAGGCGCAAAAACAAGCCTCACCGCGCTGCTGAAGCTGGTGTAGACTGCAAGTAAGGTTGACATTCTGGTTTTTAAGGCCGAAGAATTGCTGGAAACTTGTTATTACAAGACACAGTCCATTGGCTGTGTAAGACTTGTTGTGGTTGCTTATTGTCATTCTTTTTTTCTTTTGAACAACTCTATTTGCTATTTTCAGAAAACTGGCAAAATCTTAATTTTTCGGATTCATAATGGACTATGTTTCTTGTAGTTATAGAGCTACTATCACTAAAAGGAACTATGGGATTTTGTAGATATTCTTTAATCATAAGTTCAATTTTCCTGTTTATTTTGAAATTGCTTGTATGTGATGTGTTGCTTGAGTTGGTCCTGGAATCTAACTATGAATTAGAATCTTTTATACTAGGACTTGTACTCTTCGTTCGTCTGGTATTTTCACATGTAAATCTTATTTGTATTTCTTGACTTCTTCTAACATAGAAAGGTTGAATAAACTTATGTGGAAATATAAATCTTTCTCTAAAGTCAAAGCCTTTGTTTGGACTTTGGAATGCAGCTTTTAATTGGATTAAAACTAATCCCATGCTCCAAAGGCGCTTAAGAGCAAGCTTCTAATTGCTTTCTCCCACAATATGTGCATAATCTGTGGTTTTGGACGCTCACCTTTTTCATGCTAATTATTATGGGTGTGCTCTATGGACTTGTACCAATTTCTTCTCACTAAGTTTGGAAGAAAAGTAGATGATAGACCCAAGAAGACAATACATGAGGTAGTCAAAATATGTAGTCAGAATCACTATAGACACAATACATGATGGGATTCAATGTCGTCATTTGATTGATAAGCCAACTCTATCTAGTGGGATAAGGATTTGATATTGTTGTAAATTTAGAAGATTTGGCCCTCTAAAAAAATTAAGATTCTATGGCAGAACTTAATTGGTTTATCCCTTTAGGTGAGCATGTCTCATCCATTTTTGTACATTTGCTTCTCTTCCATTCAAATATTTTTTTTTCTATACATATAACAAAAAATTCTGACTATGAAGCAAGAGGACAAGAGTTATGCAGTGTACCTAATAGGTTGAGTTGTCTTCATTAAAATATATTTGGCAAGTCACATGATTTCATATGGTGCCATTATTAGTTGTGTTGGTAAAAATTCTGAATTCCAACTGCATTACCTTCAGGTACTGATGAAAATAAAGTTGATAATCTCACACTTCCAAGTTTCAAGTTAGAAGCTGTTGTGTTGTTGCAATCGTTATTAAATGAGTAGTGTACGGGCACAGTTATTGCCCATATTTGAAGAATTAAATGCTGTATTAGGAAGTAGATGGAAATTGCAGAAAATGTTGGTTGATTCACACAATGCCACAATTCATGATCCGCAGCTACTTACTTTTGCCTGTAAGGAGCAGTGCTTGCTAAGAAATCGGATATCCTCTGTGGTTTCTAATCACATTTTTGAATTGGTGTACATTTTTTTTGCATATGATATATGTCACATTTATCATATGTTTGTTTTAGTTTGTTTGCCTAGCTTTTACATTACATACTTTTTCTTTTAAAAAAATTTTATATATAAATTGAAAATCAGTCACTAAATTAGTTTATATATATATAGGATAAAGTATTATTTAGGTTCCAATATTTATATCGAATCCTAATTTGGTCCGTAACATTTCAAATATCTTATTTTAGTCCTAAAAATGTTCAAACGTCATATTTCAATTCTAGCAAAGTTTTAAGCGGTTTAATGTTGCCTCACTATTAAATTTAACACAAATAATTCGCATATTGAAGAACCAATAATATTCGATTTTAATATATAAGTAAAATCGATCCATCAATGATCATTAATATATATTTTTTTTTATTTTGGAGCGTTAATGATTGATTGATAGGATTTAGAATTTTGTACAAAAAAAATTGAGGAGAATAAGTATTATAAGAAGGTTTAGGTTATATTTTTCTAATATACGAAAAACGTTGGGTGGTGGGTGCCGGTTGAGCGTTGGCCGCCCGATGCTGGTTAGCGCCTGCCTTGTCTTCTCAATCCCCTCAAACTCAAGGAAGTTCTTGGAGTGACCTTGAGTTTGTGTTTGAATTTATCAAATACTATAAAAGACAGATGTTTGGTATAGATATTTGCCACCTGATCTTATCCCAAAACATGCCTAACATGAAGTTTCTTTTTAATAACTCTGTCCCTTTTAAAATAAAAATTTTTAAAATTTTGTGCGATGATGCATGATTAGATTGGCAGAAATTTGGACTGGTCACAGTAAATAACTGGAATAATAGCAAGAGGAATTTGAAGTTCATGAAAAAGATTTTTAAGTGATATAATTTCAGAAGATGCCTCAATTATACTTTAAAATTCTGCTTCTGCACTTAAATAGCTAACAGATTGCTGTTTTTTTTACTGGACTAAGCAACTAAATTGCTTCTAAAATATAGTAATAACTTGATATAGAATGTCTATCATCTATATCTGACCTTCAATCCACATCTGCAAAAGCAAAATTTATAAAACCAGTAGTAGAATGAAAAATAATTCCTTGACCTATAATACCTAACAAGGTATCGAAGTATTCATTTTACAGACTTTTAATGGAAGACTAAAAAATTATGCATGAATTGACTAACTTTATTGACAGTAAAATAATTTTTTAGTTGGATGAGTGTACAATATTTCAAGGCATCAATAATTAATCTATAGCGAGTGAAATCATAAAAAGGCACCATACTAAAAGAGTTTTAGTGGAGATCATGGGAGTGGGACTGGTTTTGCCTCTTGCATGCCAGCTCGAAAATAAAATAATCGTTATTAACTTCTACGTCGTTCATTTCATTAATTATTAATGTTAAATTTAATGGTAAGATAATATTAAATATTTTAAAATTTTTTAAAACAAAAATAGGAGTTTAAAAATGTTATAAGTTAAATTAAGATTTAATTCAAATATTGAAAACAAAATACTATTTTATTATATTTTTATATTTTATATATTTTATTATTTATTTTATATAAATAATTAATTTAACATTTGTTTTTAGCATGCGTATAATATAATGAGCAATGTTAGGAGCAACAATTTTTGTGATTGTTAGCCATCAGTTAGCTATCAATGAAAATTTGATGGTGTGAGATTGATGTGAGATTTTATCCAATAATTTACCTTTTTCTGCTGGTTATATGCTGGCTAAAATTTAATAAAATTGCTGACCCCTAAAATTTTCCTAATATAATTACTACTCAAGACTGGAATAAATTCTTAAACGAACAGAAGATACAAATATATTTTTTAATTAAATATTTATTTTTATAAATATCTTAAAAACAACAAAAATACTAAATATATTTTTTTATGTTTTGCACTCGAGAAAATGTTTTTTTTTGTTACCGAAAAGCTTTCTAACATATAAATTTATTATATTTCATATTAATTTTGTTCAAAATTATCTTATTTTATAAATTTTTTGGGTATTTTGGTACATAAACATTTCCTGGGAACTGTTTAGCCTGCCACATAAATTAAAACTATACATAACCATATTAGTCGCAATGTAACTTGAGATATCACATCATCAGATCTCTAAGGAACTCAAAATTGTAATAAATTAGTGTGAACTTAATTGATCCCAACTTTAACTTTGACTGATTGACTCTATGACATATTGAGTATTTTATTTGACGTCACTCTAATGTACTAGGTAGTATGAAATTAGGGGAATTCTCATTTAATTTAATGGAAGTATCAATATTTTTTCATAATCATGTTATTTTTTAGATGATTATCCAGTAATTAATATTAAAAATGAGTATTTTTACTAATTTAATATTAGATGAATATGTAAAATTATTTTATATATTAAAATTAAATTTTTAAACCAAAATTAATTAACATTTTATTTCTTTCTTGTTATAATTTCTCACAGCACTCTCCAGATTCTGCCAAGATGGCCCAGCGTCACGTCTTCACTTTTCGCTTTCACTTTAACTCTCCTTTCATTTCTTTTTCTTCTCATTGAATCTTAATGGATTCAACTCACTTACACTACTTCTACTTCTGCTTCTGCTTCTGCTTCTGCTTCTGCTAGCTCAATAACAATGGCTTCGGGGGGAAGAACTGCCACCAATAACCATAAGAACCAACCACCTTCCTCCACAGTTGAGTCTCTAAATGGCTTGAAATTCGGCCAAAAAATATATTTTGAGGATTTGGGTCTCTCCACACCGTCAACCACTTATTCAACTTCATCCTCTTCTTCTGCTGTTGGTGTTCCCAAGAAGGGTAGTTTGTGCCATGCACTCCAAATCCCCCACTGTCACTGTTTCTGGTCTCCAACAAAGGTTTTGCCAACAGTGTAGCAGGTCAAACGCTCTATCTTCTTTTATCTTCTATTTTTATTATAATACATTATCATGGAACCAAACTCTTTAAGGAAATATTTTGTCTTCACAAAGAAAAGAATGCTTTTTTAGGATTTGTAGACATTAAAAGTATATATTTTTTATACTTTGTTTGGGAATATTTCTAGCATGTTTGTATATTACTCTTCTTTGTGCTTTATTAATATTTTGCAATAAGGGGACGGATAGGGTAGGATAGGGTCTATGGTGCTACAATTAAAAAACAAAAAAGGAAAGGGGAAAAAAACTAACAAAGAAGGTGAAGAATGAATATGTATCTATCTCCAGATTTTTTTAATTAAGTTATTATAATATGGAATTTATTGATGTAATATAGAATGCCTAGACTTTATCTCTCTTTGGAAGGTGACTCTTCTTTTATGTTTTGGTGTTATTATTATTATTATTATTATTTATTTTTTGTGTGTGTTTTTTCAATTTTTGTTATCTTCTAATAGTACTGGTATTCTGTTTTGGGTGCAGTGTAGTGTAGGCCTGTAGCAGTGTGTAGTAGGTGATGTTATCATCATCTTGTTTTGTCGGTACATTTATAGTTTTTGTGAATGTTGCTACTTAGGGATCTTTTTTATTCTGGGGTGTGTTCTATTTAAGTGTTTTTCTGTGTGATTCTGTGTCTCTTGAAATCTTTTGTTGGGTTATGTTTGGTTGATTATGGTTCAACGTACATTTCTTTTCTTTTTCTTTTCCTAGCTGCACTTTAAACTTTAATAAAGTGTGAATATCTGAATGGCTGTCTGATAAAGCTTGTGAGAAGTATTTTTTTATAGGATTAATCTTTTCCCTTTTGGAAGGGAATCGATTCCTGCATTCTAGGCCTGCACCCAGCACCTTATAGCAATAGTGCAATACTGTTGTTTTCCCCTCTGGGTTTTGTGATGTTAGTATTGCCTTCTGTTTTTGGGTCTTGAGGTCTTGTGCCTCATGAAAACAGTGTATTAATATTGAGTGATTTTATCACATGGAGAGGTTTAAAAGGACAAATTGGACCTATTAAGGAAGAAACTACATGAACTGCGATAGAAACATCAACCAAGAAGTTTAACATGTTAACCAATATGAAAACATCTGATATTTGGTTGAGGTAAAAGTAAAAGTGTAAAACAAATCTAATTGACCCAAATGAACCTAGGATTGACCAACTATAATCATTTGTACTAAAAGATTCTCTCTTCATTTGAGTTTTTCTTCAATCTATAAAAGTTAAGATGAATATTTTTACAATCCATGTGATGCTAGGAATTAGGAAACAAAAAGAACTGTCATAGAATTAGCAGCATTTATATTTCGAAAAAAAAAAGGGCTAATATCTTGTTTCATGGCCTTGCCCAGATTTCATCAGCTTCCTGAATTTGATCAAGGGAAACGAAGTTGCCGCAGGCGGCTTGCCGGCCATAACGAACGTCGGAGAAAGCCCCCACCATCCAGCAACTTCTTAACCTCTCGTTATGCAAGACTTTCTTCGTCACTTTTCGGTTAGTCATTCTCATTAAATTAGCAGTGATCATTTATACAAATCATGCAAAATGAACTAAAATGTTTGACACAGATGATAGTGGCAAAGGTGGAAGCTTCCTGATGGAATTCGCTTCATACCCGAAGCTGGGTCTTAGAAACACAGTTCCAAATCCCAGATCATCTCAACCAAGCTGGCAGGGCTATTCAGAGACATCATCTGACCTTTTCTTGCAAGGTTCAGTGGGTGGGACAAGCATCCCCAATCTCAGACACCCTCCTCCTTTGAGCGAAAGTTATGCCGGCGTAGCAGACTCAAGCTGTGCTCTCTCTCTTCTGTCAAGCCAAACATGGGGATCTAGTAACATGGCACCAAGTCTCGGGTTGAATAACATGTTGAATTTCAGTGGTGCACCTGTGACACAACTTGCTGCATCATCCCATGGTGAATCCATCCATCAAGTTCCGAATCCCTGGTGGTGTTCAAACAAGGTTGTCCCTGATCTAGGCCTCGGTCAATTCTCGCAGCTTCCTAATAGCCAAGTTCCCGGCGAGTTCGATGCACTGGAACCAGGTAGGAGGCATCATGTGAATCTAGAGTAGTCCGGGGACTATGATTCACTTCCTTGGTCACTTAATGCACTTTATTGCTCTTTTTGTAATAACCAAACTCTTAGAAAATGAGATGGGAACCTGTGCTACTTGATTGCTGTTGCTATTTTTGATTCAGTTGTGAAACTTTCAGCCACTAAATCAATCATCTAAGAGTAGACATTGATGCTGTCTTTCTACATGGGTATGGCATTACTACCACCTCTTAAATTTGATGATTAATCTCGTACTCTCTATTTCAATATCAATCTTAATTATGGCACAAAGAGAGTGGTATCTTTTACTATCTCTAAAGACAGTGTTAAATTAAACGACTATGCTATGTTTATGTCATAATTAGCTAACAAAGTCAGTTATAAAATACATATTGGAATATAAATATATATTGAAATTAAATTAAACTATAGATATATTTATACACAAATAGTATTTTTGAAAATTAAGTGGGAGTAAAATAATGTTTGAATAATGAAGCTGTTCAAAATTCACTTAATTTTCCAACACAAGCCAATGTGCAGTTTACAATAAAAATTTTGTAAAAGACTCGATTAATCGAAACGTAAACAAGCTACTTGGGCCAGTAGAAATCTTTGAATTGGGCCGGAAGAAAAAAGCCCAATGAAATCCGTTAAACATCTTTGGCGCGAAAACTAAAGAACACGAAAAACGCTATGTGGACCCCACCTCACCAGAACGCACGAACAGTTGAAAAACGCTAATCCCACTTGAGGTAGCTGCTGAGCTCATGAAAGTAAACAAGCTTTCATTGCACCCTTCCACTTACGTCATCTTCTTCTTTCCGCTTTCTAAATCCAAGTAATGCATTCATCAATTCTTTCTTCTTCTTCTTCTCCAGGGAAGGGAAAAAAGTAAGCGAGGGGTGTTACATTTCCGATTCTCGGGAAATAAAAAATGATTTGCGACTACCTCTACGTGCAACTCAACCTCGTTGTCTTCTCGTCGATTTTGATTTCTCAGGGTTTGGCATCTACTCCTTCACCCGAAGGTAATTCAAGATCACCTCTTTTACTCATTTCTACTCTCCATGTTCATATAATTTGTTCTTGGAATCAAATATTCCATCGGATATCATATCATATTGAATGAATAATCCTAAATGCTTAATGTGATTTGAATCAAGAACCTAAACAATGGAATAATAATATGTTTCTTGTGGTTCTTTCGACGAACAGTATCAGCTCTGCAGGATCTATACAAGGCTTTAAACTACCCTCCTCAGCTCCAAGGTTGGAATGGTAGTGATCCATGCGAGGAGTCTTGGAAAGGAATCGCTTGTTCCGGGTCATCAGTTATACACATGTGAGATTGGCTACTAACTAATGCTAATTATATTCATTGCTAGATCATAATAATGTCCTAGTATAATGCTTTCTTGTCTTCATGAAGAAAAATTCGCGGACTGAACCTCACTGGAAATTTTGGAAGCATGCTCCGTGATCTTCAGAACTTGAAGGAACTGTAAGTTTTTGTTGGGGTATTTGTTCTTACCATCAGGATATTTTACTGTTAAGATCTGCAGACTTTTTCTGACTTGTTTGTTCTGGTTTATACAGTGATGTCAGTTCTAATAACATAGGTGGAGAAATACCATTTAGCTTACCCCGCAATGCAAGAAATATGTAAGCCATGCGTTTCATCTTGTTCCTGCACTACTAGCTAGATTCTTTCTTGTATAAATATGACTTGCATTTTTGCAACTTTTTTTTTAAGTACAAATTATATACATTTGTCAACAGTGAACTATGGCATCTACGAGTCACATTAGGAAAATGGAATTCTTTTTTATGCTCGAAATATAACTTGCTAGTGAATTCTTACTTAAATGCTGTTTTTGTTCACGAGTCTAATTGTTCAGACTCATTTCATGTTACTCTTCACATAGCCATGATAGTAAAAGAAGTACTGGGAAACAACCGGGAATGTTTTAATGGGCTAAATGAACCACATAATAAATATGAGACTAAACTGATAGCGAATGAATTCCCTGGGACCAAAGTTCCATTTAATTGCTATATTAGCGTTGAATGTTGACCAAGCTTGATTAAGAGTGTAATACAAGGGTACATTTCTGAACCAAAATACTCACTGAAATTTCATTTCCTTTTATTTTTTTGCTCTCTGTTGAACATGACATATTAAGTTCCAAATGGCTGTGCAATTATTGTTATCTTCTTGTCGTGAAGGAATTTAAGCCACAATCTCTTAAATGGACCCATTGGCGATGTATTTACTGGCCTGGATGATCTCAAAGAAATGTATGTCATCTTCACCTGTTCTTTTGGTGTAGAATTTGAATTTAGATCAAATGAATAAGGGTGAGCTCCTTTCTTCAGGGACCTTTCATACAACAATTTCTCAGGAGATCTTCCAAGATCGTTTGGTTCCTTGAAAAACCTTGATAAATTGTAAGATGATTCTTTCATACTCTTTTTTTTTTTATTTACTTAAAGGAAAAAAGACCCTTGATTATGTTTCTTCGTATATTCAAACATAGGAATAGTATCTGTTGGTTTGAACTGTATGGTGGTGCTTATTTGCAGGTTTCTGCAGAATAACAGATTTACTGGATCAGTCACCTACCTGGCTGAACTTCCACTTTCATATCTGTAGGGTTTTTAACAGTTGCTAAAAGCCTAAAATACATTACTGTTTTATTATTTGCTCACTTCTCTATGTTCACAGGAACATCCAAGACAATCTGTTTAGTGGCATTCTTCCACTCCACTTTCACACCATACCGAATTTACGGTCAGTGACAACTATTCTGAATTTTGAAAGCATAATGTTTCTTGCATCAAAAGAAATAATGAACACACAACATGTGATGATAACCCTCTCTACCATGGATCAGGATTGGAGGGAATAACTTCCATTCAGAGGACAGCTCTCCTCCCTGGTCTTTTCCTCTGGACACTGTACCAATAGCAGTTGAACGTAACTTTAGTCACCCACCCTCACACCCAGTTGAACATAACTTTAGTCACCCACCCATACACCCAGTTGAGCATAATACAACTGTGGCAAGTGCCATAAGGAACTATGCTCCTCCACCTCCCAAGGTTAGTCAGCACAAGGAAAAACATATGGGTCCCGGAGGAATAGCTTTTATGGTTGGTGCAGGAACACTAATGGCAACTGGTGTGGCACTCTTCGTTGCAATCCGTTTAAGTAAAAGGCGAGCACAGATGCCAAGCTCAAAGAGCTTGGAAAGCAACCATTTCTCTTTACATTCTCATCCAAGCAGTGCAACAATAGGTAATTCATAAAGATACCAATACATATACTGAACCACTGATGTACTGAATCACTTCTTACTTTGCTACATTCAAGAAGTCTAGGCTAAAAGCAAATAATATAAGGAAGCTCTGATATATGGAAATTCACTTCTCATATTATCAATATTTTTCGGACTAGTATGCCATTGAATTTTAGGATTCTGTGAATTCATCTTTTTCATTTCTCGTTAATCATGTGTTTTCTTTTCCCCTGGAAATAGAGGTCTCATCTACTGCTTTAGATGAGAGCCCACAAATCCCGGCTTTTGATCCTGCATCCCTCAGGGGTCCAATGGGATTGCCTCCTGTGCACCACAACAACATAGACGAAGCTTCAAGAAGAAGTTTTTCTAGAAGAAGCAGATCCACCGGAAGGACGAAAGTTTACACCGTATCGGAGCTTCAGTTTGCTACTAACAACTTCAATGAATGCAACATTCTGGGAGAGGGTTCTCTTGGCACTGTATACAGAGCCAAATTTCCTGATGGCAAAGTACAAACTTCAGCTATCTTTCAAAAAGGAGTGTCTTTTTTAAAAAAAAAAAAAAAAAAAAAGTTTTAAAATTTTCCTTGCAAATTAATTACCATTTTCTCTTTTTCTATTGTTTCCTTTTTGTCGTTGAAGATTCTGGCAGTGAAGAGCATAAACTTGGCGGGTGTGTCTTACAGAGAAGAGGAAAAGTTCTTGGATGTTATCTGCACGGCTTCCCGATTGAAGCACCCCAACATAGTAGCACTGAATGGCTACTGTTTGGAGCGGGGAAAGCATCTTCTTGTGTATGATTATGTTAGGAATTTGACTCTGCATGATGCTCTTCACAAAGACGTATACAAGCCTCTATCATGGATCCTCCGTCTCCGGATAGCTGTCGGCGTTGCTAACGCCCTGGAGTAAGTTCCATTTAATATCACACGTGTATGCATGTCTAGGCAATACCCATAGTGTCAACTCATAAACATGATGAATGTTTTCAGCTACTTGCACTCAGCATTCTCCCCACCTGTTGCCCATGGAAACTTGAAGGCTGCCAATGTTCTTCTGGACGAGAATTTGATGCCTCGTCTTTCTGACTGTGGCTTGGCTGCTTTGAGACCACTGAGGAGCATTCAGGCTACCGAGGCTCCTATTGATGTAGGTTACCTGTCACCTGACCATGGCAGAGCAGGAGGTAGCAGCAGAAAGAGAGATGTGTATGCCTTTGGGGTACTGCTTCTGGAAATGTTAACGGGAAGAAAAGCATTCGATGGGTATGCATATGTTATGTTAGTCAAATATGTTAAATTATTTGACCATTTTTAGTTATCAACTTTGGATAAAGACAACAGTAGACGTACGAGTCTTTACCAAAGTTGAATAATAGCTCCCTCTTTAAAATATGTTGCACGTACTCATTATTTTTCATCGCACTCACAGTGGCAGGCCAATTGAGGAGCAGTACCTAGTGAAGTGGGCTTCACCCAGGCTTCACGATAACGCCAGTTTGGAGCAGATGGTGGATCCCGGTATGAAGAGGACATTTTCATCCAAGGCTCTTTCTCGTTATGCTGCTATCGTCTCGCTCTGCATACAGGTATATATATATATCATTATCAACATTCAGTAGAACCTCATGAACTTGTACTTGTGGTTTGGTAATGTGTTTCGTAATGTGTAGCCTTCGAGGCATTTTCGTCCTCAGATGTCAGAAGTTGTGGACTCGCTTGTATCATTCTCGCAAAAGTTCAACATAGCAAAGGGCGGTGGTAGAGTAGGAGCAGATGGTGGCAACTTCATTGAACTTGAATCATTTGAGAAATCTTTCCGTTCAACAAACTCACGATTTATGGGTTCACCGGCGTTGAGCCATGTATCCGCCTAAATCATTTTGATTGCTACATGTTTTTCAATCATAATAAAGTTAGTAATTCATCCATCAAGGATTGAGATCCTCTAAAATGAAAAATTCCTTTAAAGTGGTAAAGTAATTGATAAATTCATACACACTTCTTTGTAGTAATTGAGATAAGTAGGAATTCTAGCTTTTACTTTACTTAACACTTGAGAAATTTTCACTAAAAAAATTATTGTGCTTTTCGTGTCCAAGTTAATCTATCTATCTCCCAAACATCGTCAAGTCAGAATTTCTTTACGTGAGAAATAAAGTTACATCTTTTTATCAAATAAAACAAAATAAAGGTTAAATCAAAATAAACTTATTACGGAATTTGATAAATACAACTTGTTTAGCTAGTGCGTTCTTCTAGTTATTCCCCCTCCTTTATAAATAGTATATTTTGGTTTTCTTGATTAAAAAAAATATTTATTTAAGTTCAACCATTTGAAAGACATTTAGTATTGATTCTTATAAGATTTCACTCAATATAGATCCAAATATTCAATAATACATATTGTTGTAAATAGTCAAGCTATTATTCTAACTTAAACCAAACGATGAAAAATATTTTAGACGCTTAATCCGAAATATTGATGGGTTTAAAAAAAGTAAAATAAAAAAATTAAATTAAATTTTGGGCAGAACGATAGTGTGGAGTGAGGGGTAAAACGGTAAGGGAAGAAAGCAAAGAGAAGAACGGTGCTTCAGTGTGCGTGTGGCGTTAGCTCCTCACTCTTCAATCTTGTTTCTCTTTTCAATTTCTCTCAGGTAACGCTTCTTCTTCTTCTTCGCCGCGTTTTCATGTGAATTCTCGTCTCTAATTGTAACTGCAATCCCTCACAGTCTCTCATATCATACTTGGAATAGCTTAGCTGGTTTCCGCATCTTTCTAGGGTTTTCAGAAAGGATTCCTGATCTGAATGTTTTCCATTATTAATATGATTCTTTGGTGCCCAACCCCTCCCCGCCTCCCTCGGGGTCTCCTTTTTTAATCTGATCAAACAATAATTTCCAGGATCGATAGTTATTCGGAATTCCATATTCCCTTTTGGAATGGAGTCCCATCAAAATGATATATGTGGAGGATAACATGCGTTTCCCCTCTTCTGTATGAGTAGTAAAAAAGCTATCTAATCTAAGATATTGTCTAATTGCAATTTTGCAATTTCTGAGATTGAGTAGTAGTGTGATCATTGATCAAAGACTTACTTTTATTTATTCTCTGGAAATTTTTGTTTTTGTAGTTGAAAGTCATGGATATAGACCCTGCAGAACTTAGGTATTTGGAGGATGAGGATTCTTCATTGATGAAAACTATTAAGGGTGCAACAACTGGTTTAATTTCTGGCACCATCTGGGGTACTGTTGTTGCCACCTGGAATGATGTTCCTCGTGTTGAGAGAAACGTTGCTCTTCCAGGCCTGATAAGAACTTTCAAGATGATGGGCAACTATGGATTGACCTTTGCTGCCATAGGAGGAGTCTACATCGGTGTTGAGCAGTTGGTGCAGAACGCTAGGATGAAGAGGGATCTTGTCAATGGTGCTGTAGGTGGATTTGTTGCTGGTGCAACTGTTCTGGGTTATAAAGGTAGCCTTTTGCTCCAAACTATTTATCTCTGTTAGACCGTAATTTGTGTATGTTAAATCTATATTTTGAAATCTCACTTATGGAACAGGGCTGCTGTTTTGTCGATGATAATGGTGAACAAAACTCAATGATGCTTTGATGGCTTTCACCTATAATCTAACTAGATGTGATAGTGAAGTATCATATAAGGAAATCCAGTTCCTTTGTATGTGAATGTTGTGTGTGCGTGTGCCCCCCACCAACAAAATTCTCCTTCTCGTTTTCAAGTTGCTTGTGTGTACTCATGAGTTTTCATGTTTGTTTCTTTATTATTTGTGTTTGGGTCCGATGTGTTTTTATTCATATGCTAATGTCAGTTCTGAAATCACAGAACCTTTAAGTAACATTTTTGCCTTTTTTGCTGTCTTCAGTGATCTGTTTCATTTAGATCCAATAATACTTGGTTGATAGCTGAGGTTATGTGAACTTGAACTTTACTTTTTCTTTATATATAGAAACTAAATTCCAGAGTTTATTGCCCTTTGTTATTTTTTCTGCTAACATTACCATCAACTATCCTGCAAACTGAAAATATTTTTGTTTGTTGCGAACTGCACTAGATATAATTTAAGTTATGCAGATTAGCAGACCAGGGTTACCTTTTTTATTATCTAAATTACTCAACTTGGATCTTACTATTTTTTAACTAGTTTTGTGTTCTTGCCATTCTATTTTAGGGAGGAGCATCAAAACTGCAATTCAGGCTGGGTCAGCATTGGCATTCACCTCTGCATTTATTGATTTCGGAGGTCAGAGAATAAAACATGATTCTCATAAGGAGTATGCTGCTTACACCACAAAGAAAAGACCCAATGCTGAATCTGCTGATGCGTAATTATTAATTAACAATGGACCTTTGTGGCCAAAGTTATTTCAAGTTGTAGGAGGGAGTGAATCACTCTTTGTTAGCCAGTTGTTTGTTTTGAGTTGGAATTACATACTTGGATGTTCTTCCGTATTGTTTCTTTTATAAGGTTATTAATGCTGGACCGATTAAAATTCCAATAAATGTACTATTATGTATTGTGTTTCCAAATTTCTTTCTGAAGTTTTTTCATTCTTTTGTTGCTTGGTTGGGTTAGAGGATTTTAATCATCTGCTCTCCGAACACATAAGGGGCGTATATACTTTTGTTATTCTTAGTTAAAAATTTTTACATCTTATTTTATAATCATCTGTATGGAACACGGAAATTTGTAACAGTTTATTTAAGAAATAGCTCACGAGTTCTTTTTAAGATACTAATTGATCAAATAAAGTAAAAAAAAAAAAGAGAAATGTAAAAGTACGTCTGAGATATAATGTAAAAGTATGACTAAGATATAATAAAAGAATTAATAAGCAAAATTGTTCCTAAAAAATATCTCGATCTTCATTTTCGTCTCCAAAAGATAAAATTAATCGAATTCGTCCCCCAAAGATATCCTATTTGGTCACGTTCGTTCTTTCGTCATCTCTGTCGCTGAGTTGGCAAACGCCCATTAATGTGTGCTGTTAATTGCCAACATGGCTTACAATCAAAACGATGCAGTTTTGGTACAAGGCTCTCCTAGCCTTGAAACGTCGTCGTTAAGTCTTCATAAGAGAGATTCAAACGTTGCAAAGCTTTACCCCCTTCTCATATCAACCATCTCTCTCTGTTTCGCTCCAAAACGTATTGTCTCCTTCAAGGTATGCCCTAAGCCTTTGACCTAAGTTCTGAACCACCCCATCAACAATTGTTAATGCTGGTTGACGATTACAAAAGAGAAGTTGTCGCTATTGAATGCAGAATTGATCTTATCCTGGAGTAGCATTGATAGTGGAAGAAGGCATTAAGACGGTGAGAGGTAAGGATGAAACTTTTTTTCAAGATTTTTGAGTTATACTGTGGTGTGATGTATTCTTACTGTCGTGGTCTTAGTGTTCGTCTTATTTAAGGTAGGATTTGGGGTGAGAAAGGGTTTACGTAAATGTTCTTTTATCATTTTGGTGTCTAAGACTGCATTGCTTTATCTGGCTCTATGATGGTTTTAGTAAGGGATGTTTGAATTTAATGATGGTTATGTTGCATGTTTATTTTGGGTTGATGGTTGATTGGTACAAACTGGGTTTAGTAGCTAGTGACACATAGAGAGTAGTTGTTGTTGCTCTGTTTATTAATGGTGTTTTCGTATTTGTTATTGTAGATGGAGGGTCCTTCCATGACGTTTGTGATTCACCATGACGGGTTGTTTAAAACGTATGAGGATGGAGAGATGGTATATGAATCTGATAATACAGTGGTATTGATAGGTGTTGAAGGAGACACACTTGATGTATTTTTTGTAAGGGGTTACTATAAGGAGTTGGGATATATTGAAGCTGGAAACTGTTGGTGAAAAATTCCTGGAGTTCCCATCTCATCCGGATTGAAGAAGTTGGAGACAGATGCCGACTTGCTTGCAATGTGCATGGATTGTAGGAGGAACCAACATTTGATCAACATATACTTTGAAAATTGCATCTCACAGCCTTGTGTAGTGGACAACATGGGGGAAGATGTAGTTCTTCTGGAATCAGGAAGTAGCAAGAAGAAGAAGTCCAGTTCCCAGGCCAAGAAGCACCATTCCCAACCTGTCAAGAGTCCCACTACAATGCACCCTTAGCCTAAAAAACCAACCTCTCAACCCACTAAAGCAGCCTCACAGCCCAGTAAACTCAATTCTCAGCCCACTAAGGTAGCTTCACAGCCCAGTAAGCCCAATAAGCCTAAGTTTCAGCCCACCAAACCAGCATATAAGCCCACTAAAACTACCTCTCAACCTATAAAGACTCCCTTACAATCTACAAAACCCCACTCTCAGCCAACCAAAATCACCTTTCAGGGGAAGAAAACCCACCTCATTCCAAAATATCATCTCAACCAACCAAGAACTCAGAAAGTAATAAGAACAAAGAAAATACCAATGGATGCAGACTGACCAGATCTGGAAGATGTGTGAAAGAAAGTCCCATTCAGGAAGAAGATTATGACTCTCATGACTCATATGAGAGTGCCGAAGATGAGTTTTACAAGCCTCCCAAAGATGTAGGAGACAATTTGTATAGCAGTGACAGTGATAGTGACAGCGGAAAAAGTGTACCAAAAAAGAACAAGAAATCTGAAGCTAGGGAGAAGCATAAGCCTCCTAAGTCTATATTAGGGGATAAAGAAATAGACACTGATGACTCAAGCTTTTAGGGTTTTGAAGATGAAGAAAGATCTGAATCTGGTATGTTTAGGGTTTCCTTGGTGGTGTTGATTTATTAATTGATTCGGCCAGTGTTTAATGTCATTCATGTTTTAATTTGGTAGATGTAGAAGGAGATGATGTGATCTTGATGGTGCCTCAGATGTTGACTCATGGCACTCAGAGGATTCTGGTAAAGAGTTAGACTCTGATGAGGAGTCACCAACTATTTATCCTCAATTTAATGAAAAGACTAAGTTTGGAAACCTGAAATTTGAGGTTAGTATGATATTTAAGTCAAAAGATGAATTTATGCAAGCTACTAGGGATTATACAATCCAGTGGGGTAGAAATATTTTATTTACAAAGAATGATAGAGTTAGGGTTAGAGCTGTTTGTAAGTCAGAGGATTGTCCATGGGTAGTATATTATGCATGTAACAAATAAGACTTGTCATGGCAAATTAAAACTCTAGTTGATAATTATACCTGCCCTAGAAGGAAGAAAAATAGAGCTGTCACCCAAACCTGGACACTTAGTAAACTAGTACCTAAGCTTAGAAAGCACCCGACTATGAAGCATCGAGAGGTGTATGATTGGTTTGTAAAAAAATATAATGTGTACCTCAATAGCACATGCATCACTAGGGCTCTAAAAGCAGCTAGAAAAGTTGTGGAGCGTGATGAGATAGCACAATATGGGTTGGTGTGGGATTATGCAAATGAACTACCAACTAGCAATCCAGGATCCAGAGTACAAGTTGGTGTCATCCCTATGCCCGACAATCCTCCTCTGTTTGATCGGTTCTATATCTATCTTGATGCTTGCAAGAGAGGGTTTAAGATGGGTTGTAGACTTTTAATTGGATTAGATGGAGCGTTTCTTAAAACATTACATGGAGGACAAATACTTACTGCTTGCGGACAATATGCTAACAATCACATCTTCGTGGTTGCTTATGCGAGTGTTAGTGTGAAAAACAAGGATAATTGGCAATGATTTCTAGAGCTCCTTCACAATGATCTTGGAGACTACAGAGAGAACAAATGATGCTTCAATTCTGACATGCAGAAGGTAAGAATGTAATTGATTCATGATAACATGTTTCAAGGACTAATTTGATTTAATGAATATTATATAAGGACTAATTTGATTTAATATCTTTTCGGGTTTGGCCTTTGGTGCAAAGTTTAATCCATGCCATGCAGGAAGTGTTTCCAAGATTTTACCATCGCTTCTGCGTGTGTTATTTGTGGTGTAATTTGTCAAAGTAGTGGGGTAGTTGCGAGTTAAAAGGCCTTGTGTGGGAATGTGCTCGGTCAAGGACAACCACTGAATTTGATAAAAACATGAAGATAGTTAAGTTGATCAACGAGAAAGCTTGGGAGTATCTTGACAAATTGCCGAAAGAGACATAGATGAAGGCGCATTTCAGTGAGGTTCCGAAAGTGGATAACATATGCAACAACGCATGTGAGTCATTCAATACAAAGATCAAGTACGAAAGGAGCAAGCCCATCCTGACCCTAGCTGAAGAGGTTAGAATAATCATCATGAAGAGTATGGTTGATAACAGGAAGAAGTTGCAAAACTATCAAGGAATTCTCCCTCCTGTTCAGCAAAGTAGATTGGAAGCAATGACAACATTGTCTCGCCATTGGGCTCCTCAGTGGTTTGGTGATCAAAAAGAAAAATTGTACGAAGTGCATGGCTAGCCAACCAAGATGGTGGTTGACTTGGGCAAGCACACATGCACTTGTAGGTTTTGGCAACTCACAGGTAACAACTTTCATTTGTTCTCTCAATTAGTTGACAATGTCTTCATTCATGATAACAATTTTAATGAATCTTTTTATTTGGTTTGAAAGGAATGCCATGTATGCATGCAATATCAGCCATACAAGACATGGATGACAAAAGAGCTGAAGAATATTGTCATGACTGGTTGAAGATGGAAGCGTATAGGCAAACTTACTGTTTCAACGTCAATCCAGTTAAGGGGCAGGATCTATGGGAAAAAACTCCACATCCAGCACCAGTCCCACCCCCAATCAAGCCTAAACTTGGAAGACCGACAAAGAAAAGGAGAAGGGACAAGGAAGAACAACCAACTGGGTCAAAGACAAAGATGAAGAGAAAATACAACCCAATCCGGTGCATGTACTGTGGTGAGGTTGGACAGAACAAAAGAGGTTGTGCAAAGAAAAAAGCTGTAGATGTTGAGTAACATGCCAGGCAGATGCAACTGTAACTAGCAGTTGTTGCCCCTGCTGCAAAAGGTGTTGAACCTGAACTAAATACAGCCCTTACTGATGATGATATTGCTACAGAAGTAGAAGCACCTTTTCCTTCACTTCTATCACCCATCCAGGCTCCATCAGAGATTGACATCAGCCAATCCGAAAGCATTCCACCAACCCAAGATACACAACAGGTAGTATCATCACTCTTCATTCCTAAAAAAATTTAACTTCATATAATCATCTAACAAATTCATTTGGTACTGGATTATACAGGATCAATTGGTAGCTAGGCCACCTAAGTTACAAGTGATTAAAAGAAAGACAAGGTTAAGTTCCTCCCCTAAGCCTACTGCAACTGCATCTGTGGCTGTTTCTGCTGAGACTATTAAAGGGACAAGTTCTGGAACTGCTAAGAGACTGGACAACTTCATGACTTTTGTGCCTACTCCAGGCTTTAAGGCTCCAAAGAAGAACGATGAAAAAGTTTGATTTGTTAGGAATGTGTTGTGGTTGACTCTTTTTTTGTATGGGACAACATTCTATTTCTTTTTTTTTTGTATGGTATTTAAGTCTAAAGACAATGTGTTGTGGTGACATGAAAATCTTATAACTTTGTTGTGGTATTTCTTTCTTAAGACAATATTTAGTCTTCAATGACAAGTAATTACTAAGATTACTTCGTTTGTTGCTTATTTTGGTTATGGATTAACATAATTCATATCAACAGGAGACAGAAAATTGTTTGCCAAATTTGATAAATTTATAACAATGGACAGAGAATTGTTTCCAACTTCAAATAACTATTCTCATTCAAGCAATGCAATTCAACACACCATTACATGTTCACATAACATAACTGTGTTTATTTAGAAACACATATCAAACAATAGAATATCACAACTACCCCAAACATAAAAATCATTAGCAGTTTCAAAGCTCTAACTTTAATTTTCAAGCTGCCCAATTTCCATCCCACCTTCACCCTCCATTCATCATAGTCACTTTCAACCTCCATATCAGTTCCTGCATCTTTCTTTGTACCACATACATCCACTGCTTGATAGTCATCATCATCAACCCACTTAAAATAATTATAGTGACTGCTCTTCTGCAATCTCAAAAAGGAGTAAACAAAAAAATCAAAGAACACCCAACAACACAGAACAAGATGAAAACAGTTAACTTCTTTCAACATCACTCACCCGGTACTTTAGACATGTATGGAACAATCTATTCGAGTTCTTTGATGTCCCAGATTTTTTAATCACAGTCTTCAACCCACAGAAACATGATCCGTCATGAGTATTCAACCTATTCCTTAGCATCGAAACGCTAGAACCATGACTGTCATGCGACGGATGCGACAAACCACCACCACCACCACAACCCCCATTTCCTATCTCCATCCAGGCGGTAAACCAAGGATTATAGCTCTTACTGAAGTCTATCGCCACCAAAAATGTTCACAGCGCCGTATTTATCATTGAATTTGGGATTAGGGTTTATCCACTCAAGGACTAATTTGACTTCTAAAATAAGACTTATCTTGTCAGCCACAACATGATACAATTTGGCATCTGTCACGTTGGTAATTAACGGCACAAATCAACGAACGTTTACCAACTCAGTGATAGAGATGATGGAAGGACGAATGTGACCAAATAGAATATTTTTGAAGGATGATTTCGATTAATTTTATCTCAATCTTGCACTATTCATCTAAATATATAACTAAATATATAACGTGGTATATTTCATATCTTAGACATCGATAATTGGATTTATTCCCTTTCAAGTTCAAACTAGTAAATTTTATAAGAATAGTCAAAATTTAGATAAATAAAAAATAGTTTTCAATGTTACAACAAGGATAAGGATGGATGCTCATTGATGGTGGATCTGATTTCCTATGGTGAAAGAAATAAATTCTCATGACAGCACAATTAATATGGTTTGAAAGGTTGAATTCATTTGCCTATAAAAGCATGGACGAGGCAAATAGATTACACGCACAGCAATATAATAATATTCTCTTTCTTTTTCTTACTATAAACAAATGCAATTTTCTCTCTTCTTACTTTTAATACTTCTTTCTATCTTTATATATATATTTATGCTTTTTATACTATTTTCTATCTTTATATATATACACATTACAACATATAATATTATTATATATATACAAATCATTATTGAGCTAATTATTTTAATGCTATAGTCTTATATTAATACATATTTATTTTATATTTAATATATCTTTTATTTATTTCACAACACGTTATCAGCATGAGACTTTGATCAAATTTTTAGGAAGACTCAGGTAACAAATTTTCATTATGTCGAAGCTCTCTCATCTTGAATTCAATGCTCTTGATATATCAGGAAACAATTATTTATCATGGATACTAGATGCTAAAATTCATCTTGATTCAATGGATCTTGAAGATACCATTAAGGCTGAAAATAATGCATCCCAGAAGGATAAAGCTAAAGCCATGATTTTTCTTCGTCGTCATCTTGACGAAGGATTGAAAAATGAATATCTTACATTAAAAGATCCTGCAGATCTTTGGAAAGACCTTGAAGAAAGGTATAATCATAAAAAAACGGTGATACTTCCTCAAGCTCGATATGAATGGACGTATTTGCGTTTACAAGATTTTAAATCTATAAATGAATATAATTCTGCAATGTTTCGAATCACCTCACGAATGAAATTGTGTGGAGAAAAAATAACTGATCATGATATGTTGGAGAAAACTTTCTCAACCTTCCATGCCTCGAATGTGCTCCTGCAGCAGTAGTTCGAGAGAAAGGGTTTAAAAAATATTCTGAGTTAATTTCTTACCTTCTTGTTGCTGAACGCAACAATGAGTTGTTATTGAAAAATCATGAAGCACGCCCAACTGGTGGTTCCTGAAGTAAATGTGACAAATTACCCCAGAAGAGGTAAATGGCAAGGTTTTAATAATAAGAAAAATTATGGAAAGAAAAAGAATTATGTTCAAAAGAGAGGATCTCACCAGAAGTGGGATAAAGAAAGGAATATCGGGCAGAATAAATCAACAGGGGATAAGTGTTTCCGTTGTGGTGGAAAGGGCCATTGGTCACGTACCTGTCGTACCCTAAGGCACCTAGTCGATCTTTACCAGGCATCTTTGAAAAAGGATGACAAAGAAAAGGAAACAAATTTTGTTTCAAATGATGCTGAGAACTCCACCACTCATTATGATTTATCTGATTTCTTTGAGGATCCTGAAGGAAATATTGGTCATTTGATCAATGATAGAATAGTTTAATATGTGGGATTGTGAAGTATCTATGTAAATAAATAATGTAAAAAACTTATTGTTAAGTTTTATTTTCTATGTATTTAACTTTCAAATGTGATGTACATAAATAATAAAATATTAATGTTTATGAATTTTGAAATTATTAAATGTGTCAAATTTTAAAATAAAATTTTAGTATATGACATTATTTTATGTACAGTATTTCTTAGAAAAATAATTCTAATCAAGTATTCAATTTAACTGTGCATACTACTCATTTTATTATTATTTATTTTTGAAGAGAATGGCAAGGATATGTAATGAAGATGTATGCCTTGCGGATAGTGCAAGTTCGCACACTATTCTCAAAAATGATATATATTTTACCCATCTTGTGCCAAAAGAGGAATATGTTAATACTATTATTGGCTCAGGCAATGTGATAGAAGGCTCCGAAAGAGCTATAATTTTGTTTCCTGGAGGAACAAAATTTATAATAAATAATGCACTATTATCTACCAAGTCTCTGAGGAACTTATTGAGTTTCAAAGATATTCGCCGAAATGGATATCA
>NC_029777.3:12043772-12051230 GCF_000817695.3 Arachis duranensis | reverse complement strand
GTTATATTAGAAAAATTACCCTCACTTTCATCTGGGTTGTATTATACCAAGATTAGTGCAATTGAATCACATGACATTGTAAACCAGAAGTTTACTAACTCAAATGAGTTCATAACTTGGCACGACCGATTGGGTCATCCGGAAACAACCATGATAAGGAGAATTATTGAAAACTCTCATGGACATTCACTAAAGAACCAGAAGATTTTTAAAACTAGTGAATTTTGTTGTGCTGCATGTTCTCAGGGAAAGTTAATTTTAAGGTCATCACCAGTAAAGGTTGGATTTGAGTCCCCTGAATTCCTAGAAAGGATTCAAGGTGATATATGTGGACATATTCATCCACCATGTGGATCTTTTAGATACTTTATGGTCCTAATAGACGCATCTTCGAGATGGTCACATGTGTGCTTATTATCTTCTCGCAACCTGGCGTTTGCGAGATTACTGGCTCAAATTATTCGATTAAAAGCACAATTTCCAGAAAATTCAATCAAAGCAATTCGTCTTGATAATGCTGGTGAATTTACTTCCCAAGCCTTTGATGCTTATTGTATGGCTAATGGAATAAGTGTTGAACATCCAGTAGCTTATGTTCACACGCAAAATGGGTTAGCAGAATCACTTATTAAATGCCTCCAATTAATTGCTAGACCCTTGCTTATGAGAACAAATCTCCCAACCTCGGTTTGGGGGCATGCTATTTTACATGCCGCAGCACTTATTCGTTTGAGGCCAACGAGTTACCATCAGTTCTCTCCTATGCAACTAGCTTTTGGCCAGCAGCCAAATGTTTCCCATTTAAGAATATTTGGGTGTGTGATATATGTTCCCATTGCACCACCTAATCGCACAAAAATGGGACCCCAAAGAAAATTGGGAATATATGTTGGATATGATTCTCCCTCTATAGTGAGGTATCTTGAGATACAAATTGAAAATGTATTTAAAGCACGGTTGCGGATTGTCATTTTGATGAATCAAAATTTCCAACATTAGGGGGAGAGAATAAGCTTCCTGAAAAGGAACTTAACTGGAATGCATCATCGTTGATGCATTTAGATCCTTGATCAGGACAATGTGAACTGGAAGTTCAAAAGATTATACATTTACAAAGAATAGCAAATGAATTGCCTGATGCATTTTCCGATACAAAGAGGATAACCAAATCTTATATACCAGCGGAAAATGTTCCAATTCGAATTGATGTCCCAGTAGGACAAGTAGCCACTGAAGCAAATTCACGCTAGAAGCGTGGCAGGCCTGTCGGTTCCAAAGATAAAAATCCTCGAAAGAGAAAAGAGGTAAATAATATTCCTGTTGAAAAAGACATAGTAGAGACACCTGCAGTTGTCCAAAATTCTGATATAACGCCAGAAGACGTTTAGGTACCTGAAAATTGTGAAAATGACGATATCTCAATAAATTATGTCTTTACAGGAGAGAAATGGGACCGAAATAAGACAATTGTCAATGAAATATTTGCATATAATGTGGCATTAAATATCATGCATGAAAGTAAGAATCTTGAGCCAAAATCAGTCGAAGAATGTCGACAAAGGAATGATTGGCCAAAATGGAAAGAAGCCATGAAGGCTGAATTAGACTCACTTGCAAAACGTGAAGTCTTTGGACCTGTAGTCCGTACACCTGAAGATGTAAAACCTGTTGGATATAAGTGGGTATTTGTGAGAAAACGAAATGAGAAAAATGAAGTTGTGCGCTATAAAGTCTGACTTGTGGCACAAGATTTTTCACAAAGGCCCGGTATAGATTATGAAGAAACGTATTCCCCTGTAGTGGATGCGATAACATTGCGTTATTTGGTCAGTTTAGCTGCATATCATAAACTGCATATGCATTTAATGGATGTGGTAACAGCCTATTTATACGGCTCATTAGATAAGGATATCTATATGAAAGTCCCTGAAGGACTAAAGATATCTAAACCATCTAATGAATATTCGCAAGGGTTATACTCAGTCAAATTGCAAAGATCTTTATATGGTCTAAAGCAATCTGGACGAATGTGGTATAATCGTCTTACTGAGTATCTGACCAAAAATGGATTCAAGAATGATGATATCTGCCCATGTGTTTTCATAAAGAAAACTACATCTGGGTTCATTATAATTGCTGTGTACGTTGATGATTTAAATATCATTGGGACTCCTGAAGAGATTCCAACAATTATAAAAACTCTAAAAGAAGATTTTGAGATGAAAGATCTTGGAAATACTAAGTTTTGTCTCGGCCTGCAGATCGAGCATATAAAAAGTGGGATCTTTATTCATCAAACAACATACACATAAAAGATCTTGAAAAGGTTTTATATGGATAAGTCACATCTATTAAGTACTCCAATGATCGTAAGATCTTTGGATGTGGAAAAGGATCAATTCCGCCCTAAAGAAGAGAATGAAGATATCCTTGGTCCTGAAGTACCATATCTTAGTGCCATTGGAGCGCTAATGTATCTTGCTAATAATACGCAACCTGACATATCATTCGCGGTGAATTTACTAGCAAGATATAGTTCCTCTCCAACTAGAAGACATTGGAGTGGAATCAAGCAAATCTTTCGATATCTTCATGGAACGGTTGATATGGGATTGTTTTATCCCTATGGATCCAAGTCACAATCAGTTGGCTATGCAGATGCTGGATACTTGTCTGATCCACATAAAGGGAGATCTCAAACAGGATATCTGTTCACATATGGTGGTACAGCTATATCATGGAGGTATAGCAGGTACAAATATTAAATCGAGGTACCCATTCTATGATAAACTTACCTTCCATTTTTGTGCCTTTAGTGGGCCTAGTATTTCCGGCACTTGCAATGGCTTCTTTATTTCTTTATGTTCAAAAGAACAAGATCTTTTAGATACGGACAATAGGCACAAATCAAGTATATTTTTTTAGATCAGGGAGCAACTTGATGAATAATCACTCCTAAAGGTTCGACTTTAGGAATAATTTTTTTTGCTATCTTTTTTAGAGAACCCCCTAAAGTTCCAACTAAAAAGACGAAATGATTTTTGGTTTAATTCGATGCAAAGCGAAGAACCTTACCAGGGCTTGACATGCCGCGAATCCTCTGTATCAATGGAATCTCATCATCCATACATAACGAATTGGTGTGATATATTCAAATCATAACATATGAACAGTAAAAACTAGTATTCTTATTGAGACTAGAACTCATAGGGAAGAAAATCTATTTATGAATGGAATCAAATATGAATGGAATCAAAAGCAACCTCCTCTAATCATGCTGAAATACTGGCGATTCATGAAGCTAGTCGTGAGTGTTTTTGGCTGAGGAGTTTGATTCAATATATTCTGTCATCATGTGGACTAATTGATCATAAGATAGCTCCAACTGTCCTGTTTGAAGATAATACAGCATGCATTGTTCAACTTAAAGGTGGATACATCAAAGGTGATAGAACAAAGCATATTTCTCCCAAATTCTTCTTCACTCATGATCTTCAAAATCAAGGGACAATTGATGTCCAACAGATCCGCTCAAGTGACAATCTGGCAGATTTATTTACAAAGTCACTCCCAAAATCCTTTTTTGAGAGATTGGTACATGAGATTGGGATGCGCCGATTTCGAGACATTAAATGATGTCGGTATAAGGGGGAGACTGTAATCTTTTTTCCTTGGTCAGGTTTTTTTCCATTGGGTTTTTCTTGACAAGGTTTTTAATGAGGCAGTCCCCGTCACAAAGGATATTGTACTCTTTTTCCTTCACTAAAGTTTTTTTTCCACTGAATTTTTCTTTAGTAAGGTTTTAATGAGGCATATTCCTAAATGAGCATCCAAGGGGAGTGTTAGAACAAGGATAAGGATGGATGCTCATTGATGGTGGATCTGATTTCCTATGGTGAAAGAAACAAATTCTCATGACAGCACAATTAATATGGTTTGAAAGGTTGAATTCATTTGCCTATAAAAACATGGACAAGGCAAATAGATTACACACACAACAATATAATAATATTCTCTTTCTTTCTCTTACTATAAACAAATGCAATTTTCTCTCTTTTTACTTTTTATACTCCTTTCTATATATATATATACAAATCATTATTGAGCTAATTATTTTAATACTAAAATCTTATATTTATACATCTTTATTTTATATTTAATCACTAACATTCAAAACCAACTAACCAAGTGAGTTTGACTATCCTATTTAGTTTGTCAAGTACGAGAAGCAACCGTAAATACTGCAGATGTTATTTACATACAGCTGTTACCTTTAACCGGAGACAAGCAAGCACCTTAAAAATGAGATTCCGTCTGTTCTGTTGTATACTTGTATTTGATTAACGGTTATTGCAGTTTCAAGCTTCGAGACTTGAGATTAGATTTTATACTTGCCACGTGGCATATATTCATTGCTGATACCAAATTTCATGGCCCACTAAACTAAACCATTGGGTAGGGTGTGTTCACGTTAAGCTTCCATAGCTGAGAAAGAGAGAGAGAGAGAGGGATAACAATTCTCGGCACCATGGCAGGGCCTTCTTTCTATGCCTCCTGTCTTTCCTCCTCCAGGTAACTAAATCTTCTTATCTTTATTTTATTTTACCTTTTATCCCCTTAACATGGTGATGGTTAAAGGTTAGTGATGAATTATCAACTTCATAACTTCAATTTTATGATAATGGTTTTGGTTGCTATGGAGAACAAGTGCTAAAAATGATTTGTGTTTTATGTTTTCTTGATTATTCCATGGAGAAGTTGGGTTCTGCAATGTAACACTCAAGTTCATGTAATGCCCCTTGAACTTAGTTATTTTATGCCTAGACCATTCAATTATTTATTTATTTATTTATTTTTTCTTACTTCGAATGACACAAACTCTTGCATGTTCAATATTTTATGAAATGAATTGACTATGGTTCAACGCTGCAAGAATTTTCACCTTTTTCCTGCATTGTTGATCACTGGGTTTGTAAACAAAGGCTTCAAAATTGTTCAGTATGATGTTTTGATTTGGAAAGCTAGAACAGCATCAGAGTACATGGATAAGTAGTCTTCCATTGAGTTTATATTATTGACTAAACCCTTAAACTGCTTATTATTAAACTGTAGTCTATTAGGAGGGTTTTGCTTATTTTGGTTTTCAATCATATTTATGAAGAAATGCTGAAATAGTATTTTCTTTTACTAGAGTTATCCTTGGTGATTCTTCTGATGCCATACAGTCTTCTCAGATTGATGCATGCCCTTTTAATGTTCAAATTATGTTCTTAATGTCTTGGCATTTTCTTGATTTCTTCTTTACAATTGTCGTGGTTTCTCACTTATAAGTATTTAAAAATTTGAACTAGCCTCCATACTAAACCATATTGATGAAAACAATGAAGGAAAAGTTCACTTAATGTTTGAACATCTATGCATACATGATTGTGAGGGATTAAGATTGTGTTTTCAGCAATTTGGGGACATCTTGGTTGGTATTAAAAACTCACAATGCAAGGGCCGTGCCAGGGAAACTACGCTGGAGGAGCAGTCTTACAATAAAAGCAGAAGTGAAGTTTGTTAATGCTGAACAAGCAAAGGAGCTTGTAACAGTTGATGGATATACTGTTCTAGATGTACGCGACAAAACACAGTTTGAGAGAGCTCACATAAAATCCTGCTATCATGTGCCTCTCTTTGTTGAAAATCAAGACAATGATCCTGGTAAGGACTAAGGAGTTCATCCTTTCAGATTAATTTATTCATGCATTTTTTCTTTTGCCTTTCTTACTTCATGATATGGTCTTTCTGTAGGTACAATTGTAAAAAGGACTCTGCACAATAATTTCTCTGGGTTGTTCTTTGGTTTACCATTCACCAAGCCGAATCCTGATTTTGTACAATCGGTCAAGAGTCAGTTTTCGCCCGAAACTAAACTTCTGGTTGTATGTCAGGAAGGACTGAGGTTTGTTTATGGCATCCTATGGGATTTCAATTCTTCCATTTTTTATTGGCTAAAGAAATTACAAACATATGGTTCAAAGTATGATCATCAATGCAGTCTAAATGTGAGATTAGATGAATGTAAACCCGATGATGCTGTCTTGTGCTGATATTCCATTTTTGTTATGAACCCAAAACTTTGCTTAAAGAGAACAAATGTTCACCCACTTGAACCAACTATGTGAATTAAGAGTTTACTTGTATAAATTATGTAGTCAACTTCTTGACACTTTTAGAAGCCTTGGCAAAAGAAGCATTATACATGCATAAATTTGCGTAGTTTGATTTTTTGGTGTACCTGCATTGAGTTTTATTATGCTAATGCTAATATAAGCATTTGAAATTTTCATTCTACTTTGTTGTAAAGGTCTGCTGCAGCTGCAAATAAACTAGAGCAGGCCGGTTTCTCAAATGTAGCATGCATAACATCTGGCCTTCAAACTGTAAAACCAGGTTTAGCAATTCACTGACTTTTAAAACTAAATTTGTTGTTAAATAAAATTAAATTATTTCGTTAAGTGGTGAAATATTCCCATCCTGTAGGTACATTTGATTCTGTGGGATCCAAGGACTTGCAAGATGCCGGCAAAGCTGGTTTGGTGACAATCCAAGGGAAAATCTCAACTGTATTGGGAACAATTCTTGTTTGTAAGTTTTATTGTTTGAATAAAAATTGTCTTTTTGTCACAATTTTGTGATACTTGTATTGAATTTACTGTGGTATGAAATTCACAGGTGCATATTTGTTCATTACCTTCTTTCCTGACCAAGCAGAGAAGATATTCCAACTGGTCCCTGCAGGCTAAGCCTAAAATTTACATTAGAACACATTATTTTACCAATTTTGGTTACCCATTTCTTTATGCAGCAGCAATGTAGCATAACTGACCAATGTGAAACTAGAGTGAAGGAATTTAGAATCATGAGATGTGAAGTGTGAAACTCAGTAAGGCATAAACCAAATTGTGTGTCCTTTGTAGTATACTCACTGTGGTGTTCCTTGCATAGATTGCCTTCATCTATATTATTTTGCTGTACAAGATAGCCTCCTTTTTTTTTTGTCACAGCGTTTTGTCTAGTGTTCTATGTCTTGTACTGAAGATAGTCTGCGTCATAGCTATGTGGATACTATCTTAGTATATTATGAGGTTTTGCTATGAGAACGAGAGCATCTTGAAGAAAAATGTGTTCATCAATTGGTAACCAATGGCTGATTGAACTACTTTGCTGTGATCATTAAGTGAAAACAATTTGGGAAAATTTTTATTTTTCCTTTAGTGTAAATTCCTTTCTTCCTCTACCACACTTGTATGCCATTTAATTTTATTGATCATATATTTCTGTTTTTTACTTTATCGAAATTCATAATTGACAGATAAAATATTTTTAGAGTAAAATTCAAGATGAGAAAATATCTCCACAATTAAACGTCGTAACTCACATCAACCATCAACCATGGTGCTAATCCTTCTA
>NC_029777.3:12011550-12043765 GCF_000817695.3 Arachis duranensis | reverse complement strand
CCAAATGTTCAGCACTCCGTCGTTGTACCCCGGACAAAAAATAATTTGAGGTGTAAAGTTCATGAATACAGAGACTAGCAATTAACATCGAACCAAAATTGAGTCGTTTATTTCCCTGAAGCTACCTACAAACCATCCTCGCTGGTTACTTCGAAATCGTAAACACCAAATCGAAATAGCAAGGGTACCACCCAACAGATTGGAAAAACTCTTAAATGTTGAAAACATGCAGTACACTAGAACTCGGAAGGTGGAAATTTTCACAAAGGCCATTAATTTAGGCTAACAAAATATTACAGTAATTATTTTCACAAACAAAGAAAAAATTACAATCAGATTAGCAATTGTATTTTTCATTCCATTTCGTGCACCGGTGATGTCACCGCATAAATAGGACGGCATTCTAATTCACGTCGTCTGATCTCAGCTACCTATGGTGCCAATAGAATTGGCAAGAGGAATTGAAGAGGGGGTTCAAAAAGGAAACCAGAAATCTTGGTCCTGTACTATCATTAACTGCTGACACTGCATCATCTAACAGAGATTAATCGCCTTGAAGACAGTAAAGCTGACGAATATTGCCAGAAGCTTCAAATGCAAAAAGGGACAAATCATTAGCATTTATTGTTTTAACTTCCTCTTGGACAATATTTAGAACAACCAGCTCTAAAAGAGCCACTAAATCCCACATTTCACATCAGTACGCAAAATCTGAAATCAATCTTATAAGTAACTATTAACAACAAAAAAAAAAAACAGACGGTTGCTTGAATAAAACTAAAAAAAGGCACTGAAGAAGAGAGAAAAAAGAGGGGGGAGGGGGTTGACAGTTACCATATAACCAGTCCTTGAAGTACACATGGAGAGCTGATGACAATTCCCGTTTACGATTATCTTCTAAAGGTGCTTCACGCAAGAGTTCCCTTATCTCCCCTAAATTTTTTTGCTGTATAGAAGATAATAAGATTTTATCAAGTTCAACAATTAGTTGAGACATAATTCACGTGAATTTGGCTCTTTAAAGCTTGAACACGAAATATATGGAAATCCAATCACTAATATATTAATCAATTAACACTAGAGATATACATTTCTTTGCTGAGATGCCATATAAGCATCTGGTAATGTAAATGGGTTGGCTTTTGTAGATCCAGTTGACTCTTCAGACAAGTTTGGAATCTGCAAATCAAGTATGTCAACATAAAAATGGTATTACCAACTAAGAAAAAAGAAATTTGAGCGTCAACCATTCTCTACCTAAAAAGCTTTATGGAAGAAACAGATATGATACATGTCAAACAGTTCACATGCTGAAATACTTCATGCTAATAGCTTAAATAAAACAAAAATAGTTGGTTTTCCTGCTGGTCATTATCAAAAAACAACAGTCATACCACAAAATTTGTGAACTGATCAGGATCCACCCGTGATGCGGACTCTGCTTGAACATCAGCAACACCTGCAGGGTGAGATAGTGAATCATGAGGATCCACCATGCCCAGTGCTATAGGATTATCCCATTGGTTCACTGTGGGCAGAATTCCAACTTCGTTCATATGCTCCTCCAATTGTGGGTAAAATGTGTTATAGGGAGCCACCTATGCATATTATGGAAAAGAAAGTTTTCCACCAATGAATCCACTTGACAAAAGTGCAGAGTTAAAGAAAATATGCATACAACATCAGCAGCTAGTACTGCTAGATGAAGCAGAAAAGTGAACAAAAAGTAGACCTTTGGTAAAACGGAACAGAGATGCAGAGATATCCATCACAAATAAAAAGTGATAAATAACTGTCATAAGATTTTTAAAATAAATTCACTCTCTTTTAAGTGATATCTAAACTGCCAACATTTTATGTGTGATAACTGATAACCATTCCAACAAGAAACTACCTTCTTTTTTTAATCTTTTTCTCTGTTTACATTAACCACACTTCTCATATAATAAGTTGCTTGAGTTTTAGAATTTAATAAGCATAACTATGTAATACCAAGAAATGGTTAAAAAAGTATTGTTAGATAATAGAAAGGCTTATGCACATCATATGCCTACAAGTACAAACCTAAAACAAGTTTTAAGCACTGCTGTTAACACAATCGAACTATTTTAGTTATTCATCATGCATCACTGTCATATCACTTAATAGTACTGGCAAAGTCATAAATAGTTGACCAATATTCGCAAAGATATCATGGTCTCTTTTCAGCATCTTTAAGTAACATTTCAGTAATATACTAAAACTCAATATTTACTTTATCATGTAAAAGGCAACATGAAAAGGCAGTTCACCACATGGTTAGCAGCTTAATCAAACAAATGATAAATGAAGGAATCACCTGCAACTTATGGTTATCACCAAGAATAAGAGGTTGCTGATTCACCCCCAAAAAGAAGACACATTCACGGCAATTAGCAATACAAATACGTTTTGCTGCAACAATCACATGAGCTCGTTCACAATGCTCTACCCTTACAGCCTGTCAGAAAAAGAAAATGCAGATGAGTCTATTTATTAGAAATGAAGCTCAGGCCAATCTAGCACACATGCAATGGTAGGAAGAAGATCAATAAGTTGCTTCCTGGTGGTCAAACGCTGTTGCATATGATGGATAGAAAATTAATTTAGATAAAAAATTTGTCAACTAACGATGTAATTCCAAACAACAAATATTAGCAGATTACTGTTACATGCATAAGTGCGAATGTAAATCAATCAACAATAATCATCCCTTGCACTTCCCATACACCTGGAAGGGGTGTCTCACAGAACAAAAGCAAGCATAATATCATTTTCCACATTACGGAATGAAATAATAATAATAATAACAAGTTTTCCTTCTATTAGTACCAGATTCATCAAGGCACTCAAAAGCTGAACACAAAACCCCTTGTTACTTTTCAGGTGTTACCTTCCCAACTGCTCCCAGAACTATTGTAGAATCTGAGCATCCATACACAGTGGCATATCGCAAAGGTGCTAAAATGTAGATGGCTGACTCATGGCAATTTACAACCTGCAATAACCAAACAAAACTTATGTTAACGTAACTACTTCCCTTCCACAATAATCTCAAGTGATAAAATGTCCACAAGCACTTTGAATAACATCCAAATCATGAAGCTAAATCTAAATCTAGTTATACAACTTGCATGGAACAGAGATTATGCTTAAGGAAGACAAATGCTAGAAGTCCAAGTCCAATATCAAATATTAATTTAACTGGAAGACTTCACGCAATGTTAGGATCATTAGTCAAATGCGTGAGAAAACAAACCTTAACAGAGGAACCTTTAATGTCAGATGCATGCTTCACATATGAAGATTTAGAAACCCCTTCAATGAAACTTGGAGCTCTAGTACTTGTTGAGACCTTTACTGGGGCATTGCATGCATCAGTCATAGCAACATCCTGGTCAGAGGCACTAGCTGGGCCATTTTCCTTGGAAGAAGTCCGTTCAGAAATGTGTTCCAATGCAGATGTTATATTCTGCAGAAGCCAATCATGAACTTGTGCAGCAGGAGCAGGAACAGCTGGCATGTCAGGATCTGAGTTTGCAAAGAAAGGAGAATGTTGACTCAAAGAATTTCCTTCAGATCCCTTATCACCAAACTGAACTAGAAACCCAAGGTGTTCAAATCTATCCATGGATAAAACCTAAAATAAAATGAGGTCAAATAAGAAGGATAAGAATGAGACTAAAACTAAAGAAAACCTGGAAAACATAAAAGATGACATGAAAATTTTTCTAAACATTCCTTCAATCAACAAATTACATGATTATGCTATAACGATGAATTCACCGAGAGTTAAAAATAAAAATAAAAAGTGAGAATCCTCTGCCCCAAGGGCCAATAATAAATTATCATGCCTCTGATAAGGTGGTAGCATTTTGGAATTGTGATGTCTCAGCAATTAAAAGGAAGTGAAGACTACTGTGAACAGACAGCATACCATATTACCATTATTATTGATACAGAAGAAACCCAAGTATATGCTTCACCCAATGCATGTCAAAGTCAAACTAAGAATGAGGTATTGAGTGTCTAGAAGCATGGAACAGCATTAACACAGAAGTTAGATAATCAACATAAAGGAGATGTTTGACATAATTGTCAAATTCAAAATAGAGGTCGTCTCAATACGCACTAGCTCTATCTAGCATCTGACGGTATAAATCCACAGACTTTATTTCATATTTTCATTGATTAGTAGTGTCACTTCACACATCCACAACCAGCAGACCAAACCTCTCTTCAGAAGATTAGAACACCAGGCCTCATTCTTCAAGACAGTTCATCGATAAATTGGGAATGAGTTGTAAAAATAAATAAGGATTTCATGCAAAAACTTTGGCTGAATATTCAGTACTCGGAGGAGGGTCTGTTACTTAACTGCAACCCAATCAATTAAAAGTTGTAATCATACTAGAACAGAAGAGGACACAAACGGTTTCCTATCTACTCCAGAAATCTTAAGTAACTGATGTCTTTGGCATATGCACAAAGCATCAAGATTGGAATAGAATAAAAAAAAAAGACAGATTATTTCATAGAAGCTACTGCTTTTGAAGCAAAAGATGTATCAAAAATAAAAACTGAAAAAAGAGGCATAAAAACATGAAATGAAAAAAGGATAATTTAAATAAATACTTTAACAAACATTAAAGATTTCATCCCAGTTTGCATGATACTTGAATCATTTACAAGAAGGAATCCTAAAGACGGATATATAGTGTCACTACATACATGGTATTCCTTGAATATATAAGATATCTATTTAAGTTAAAAATCAGTAAACCAAGGATATCATGCAGTAAATCAAATAACAAACCAGAGATTCTTCCCCTTCCCCCTCCACGGGCTCAGCTAGGAGAGACAGAATGTTAGCCAAGTGCTTCTGCAGGTATGACAATTGATGCGCCTCCTCGTCAGCCTGTGACGGCATAAACCGCCGGCTGTTGCTCCGAACAAGCTGTATAAACACACCAAAAAACAGAAAATCAAAACTTCTCCTCAGCATCAACAGAATCACTAGAATCGAAAATTGCTACCAGGTTAACCGAGAGAAACAGAAAATAACAGAACAGGAGCCACAAAAAACCAAGAAAATTACTAGAGCGACCTAAACAAACGCTGTAATCCATGAAATTAGAAACCAAGCACAACAAATAAATCCAAATAACTAAAGAAATTAAGACCACGATTAACACAAAACTAATCACAATGGACCAAAAATAGATTGCGTCCGGGAAGGGATAATTGAACCTGAAGCGGCGAGAGAGCGGACAAGTAGCCATCGAAGGCGGAGGTGGAAGGCCAGACGTCAGCAACGGCGACGGAGTCCTTGTGCGTGCGCGGCAGGAGCCTCTTGTAGGATTGAATGTACAGGAACAGCAACAGATCATGCAAGTCGACGGCGGAGACTTCGGCGGTGGGTGGCTCGGTCTCCGAAGATGGGAGGACGGAGGAAAGCGTGTCAAGGACGAGCCTGGCGTGGTCCAGCGAGATCTGAAGAGACTCGGAGATCGCCGCCGGATCGACTTTGCCGCCGGAGGAGAGCTCAAGAAGCTTCTGCTTCAGCGAAATTAGGGTTTGCGCGGGGTCGGAGAAGATGAGCTTCGGGATCGGTAAGAGGCCGTGCTCGAAGGGCTCGCGCCGAGGGTGAAGAAACACCGTGCTCATTGACGACGATGTGCTTGGCTCGATCGGTTCCGTCATCGCCACAGAAAGAGAACCAATGCCAAATGTAAAAAGAAAAAAACGAAGGAAAGAAATGAAAGAAAGAAACAAAGAACGAGAGAGAGAGAGAGAGAGAGAGAAAGAGAGTGTTTGCAGATCTTTGAATCAGGAATTTGCCCACGTTAGATTTAAACTAGTTGAGATCAGAGAAGAATCAGGAACAGGAGTTCTTTAATTCTTTTCAAAACATTATATGTAATTAGTAATTACCCATTAGTGACAATTATAATACAAGTTACGAATTTAAATTGAGCAATGATTAGAAGTTTTAATCTATCATTTAATTATTCTCTTAATATTTAAGTGAATAAATTTCAAATTTATATTATTTTTAAAAACATTAAAAAATTAAACTTCTAATTATTTTAAAAAAATTATAAATACAAATATATAATTGAGTAGCAACAATTGTTTATAGCAGAGTAAATATATTTTAAAAATGATGCACGCTTATTTTTCTCTATAATAAATCTCTACTTTTTATATGTAAAATATAATTATTAACATAGCGGATATAAAATTTACACTAAAGATTTTTTTTTTAGTAAACTTAGCTTGACATGTTTCTTTAGCCTTGGAAATGTGATGAATTTTATTTTCCAAGCTTAATTATTATGTATATTAGTAATTTACTATTATCTAAATTCTAACGAAATATTTGTATTTATATTAATAGAAAATAAAACAGTGAACAATTAATTCAAATAATTTTATTTATACACTAATGTATAGTTAGATAGTTCTATAAAAAAATTAATGTTAGTAGCTATTGCAAATAGATTAAATACATAAAAATTTGTCACCAAAAAAATACATAAAAATTTAGTTTCAAAATTTTGGTTGAGTTCTATTGTTATTTTGTTTATTTCTTTAGACATTCATCAAACTACTATATTTGTTTGAAATTTGTAAAGTTATGTAATAATTTGGTTCGTCTTTTAAAAGGACTTCTAAATATTAAATTTTTATTCCTTTAGAGATTTTTCGAAAAGATAATGCTGGAAATATGCAGACCCTGTATCAAAACTAAAAAAAAATATAGATACAAAAATATTTTTTGAATTGTTTTTTAAACCAATAATACATAAAAATCAAAATCAAAATCCATCATATTGTTTTTTAATCTATATTTTTTTCTATCAAATTACTTTTTTATTACATTAGTGCTATAGTTACGGAAACAAATTATTTATTGCAATAACAATGTATAGAAATGAAAAATAGTCATTTATAAGATTATATATAAAGATGCATCGTCAAAAAAGTTATGAGAAAAATTTATGATTTTTCTCTTTTAAATGTCCATTAAAAATATAATGAATATTTAAGAATTGATTTAAATAATTAATCGAATCGTATTTTTCTGCTCTGACATCTGTTGTGGCACGGAATTTTTTATTTGAGGTACGAACTTTGAGACCGACGAGTGATTGAGTGGGATGAGCAGGAATTTTTAATAGTATTAAAAAATATTTTATCTATACTAAAAACTAATTAATTTATTTTTTATATTTAATTCAACATGTATTAAAATGTAATTGACTTTTAGTATACATATATGCATATAACATAATTATAGAAATGTTAATTAAATTACCAAACTTAATTAGTAATAAAGTTCAATCAAATCTCTTCTAAAGGTTTTAGTATACTTGTATCTCTTCCTCCAAAACTTATATATCTTATTTTGAAATTCTTAATTTAGAGATCCAGAATTTTTCTTCGTATTTTATAACAATGTATGCTTGTTGCACGAATCAATTAAATCAATATCAATTGATTCAATTATCTAGAACAACACAAACCTGTTTTTGCATAATTTTCTAACTTGAATCGAAGTGAGATTTGAGTAATAATTTTTTAGCAAGCACATGAAAGCCGAAATACAAGCTCAAAAATGAAAATAATTGGAAAACGTTGTGTGTTTCGTAATCTAATGTCTCTATCAAAAGCTACTAGTCAAGCTCCGACCAAGCAGCGTGCATTATTGACTTGGACTACTAGTAGAACCACAATAATATGCTCATATCATTATTTTCTTTTAAAACAATACACATTTATTTATTTAAAAAAAAATTGTAACTGCTAAATATTACATGAAATAACTCTACCAAATAATATACAAGAAAAACTACCGAAATCGTACTCGATTTTAGAAGCACTGAAAAAAATAATTCTCACTTTTAATAACTACCAAAATATTCTCAAAATATTATAAAATACGATAAAAATAATTAAAATAATATTATTTTTTATAAGTGACAAATAATTTTTTATTTGGCAAACTGCTTATATATTTTATCTAATATTTTGTAAAAAATATTTAGATAAATATTTAGAAATTACATATGAAAAATGGATAAAAACTCGATTTTTATAATTTTTTTAAATTATTATTGGTTATCGATAAAAAAATCGTGAAAAAAATCTATTCACTGTAAAATTACTATATTTTAAAGATAAATCTATCTTATTTTTGTAATGATGCTTAACAAAAATGCATCCAACTCTAGTTTCAATTTTTTTAAATGTATATTTAATATTAAATATTTTTATCTTATTTTAAAAATATTTTTATTGTTAACAAAAATAAAAATTATTTTTATCAGCGATCTAATAATTCAAGTGTTGAATGAGTGGTTTATTCTCAATATATATTACACGTAATGAGATAAACATATTACTTTCCATAACAAAATTCAGTAACTAGTGCATGATATATATTATTTAAAAGTAATTACTCAAATTAATTTCAAATATTTTTAATATTGAATATTTTAATAGATAAGTTTTAAAATATGTAAAATAATTTTTAATATTTATTTTTGTTAGATAATATAGTCTTTCTCAAGACCTCAAATGGCTTGTTTAATTGAAATTAATGTTTTAGAATTTTAAAAATTTTTTTGATACTATTTTAATATTTTTTTATTTTTTGAAAATGGTTATATATTTTGAAATTTAAGAGACTAAAGTATAAGCTTTTTAAAATTTTAAGAATTAATTTGGATAATTAATTTAAATTGGTCTAAAATTAGTTTATTAGTTCACTTAAATAAATACTGAAGATTTAAATTTTACCTTATATACGCAGCAAATAATTTTTAGCTATGAAAAAAAATGACTTGACTAATTACTCTATTATTTAATTAAATTAACATTTTCATAACTAAAGATGCAATGAACCGCTTACTAGCATCATGCAAATAAAGTATCAATTGCATTAAAGTTAAAGTCAATTATGAAAATTTTAATTGGAAAAAATTTCATTCTTTTCTTTTTCGAAAAGTTAAAATAACACTTTTTTTTATTTTATAAATGTACATTCTTTTCTTTTAACTTTTAAAAATTTTCTCTTTAATCTATTTTAATTTTTTGTGTTAATTAATATTAAATTTATTAATTTTAAAAAAGAATAAATTATTTTTTAAAAAAATATCTATTAGCAAAAAATTTATTCTTTATCATTAAATTTTACTTATCAAAATACCTTTTAATAAATTATTCTTTTATTGATTAAATTATATTTTCAAAAAAATTTAATAATTATATATCTATTTTAAATTAAATTAGATTATTTGACATTTGGCTATTTATTTGATTTTTGAAATTCACAAGAGGTGCGGGAACAATTACGTGAAATTCAAATTTTTCGTAAGTGGTGTACAAATGGTAACTGTCAGCTTACATTATGTTAGTCTATAAATAAAGCTTTAGGAACACATTGTAGGCAGTTCAGTTCTTCTTGGAAAACACTTAGAACCCAAAACGCTCTCAGCCACTTGGCATCACAGAGTAAAATTGGAAATCTTAAATAATTCCTCTGAATTCAAACACTTGTACTTTGCTCTTTCCTAGTTTTTATTAATAAAATTTCTCTACTTTTACGTCTTCTTCTCTTTTACGTTCATGTTTCTCCTTTCATCTTCCTTCTAATTTCGTGTTTGTTTCAATTTCTGCAATTTACTTCGCCACCGGCACCTTGTATTTATATGTTTATTTATTACTTTTATTCCTTTTAATTTTATTTGACGTTACAATTGCGACATTGAGACACCCACATTTTCTTTTAAACATTAACAAAAATTTGAGTAAAATAAATTAGCACGCCCGGTGGGACCTTGTCAATAGATTGTAATTGTCAAAAGAAAAACCAGGAGTTTTTGAAGTTGCATGTGGTTGCGCAGTGGTAAGTTCGTGCGTCCAGAGCCAAGGAAATCAGCGTCAGTTGACATGTCAAATACTTTTGCAGCATCTTCTTCTACTTCCAGTGATGAGATTAGAGGAAATGAATCCGGAAATTCTCCTGTGATTTCAAACGTAGAGCCTACCTTGCTGTCAGTGAGGCATGATGGCATTGGCCATGCCCATACAAGGTTAAATTCAAATCACATAAATATTATGGGGTGGCCGCCATATGGCTTGCCACCGGGGTATGTCCCCCCTCCCCCATGGTAACACAAGGATTGCCTGTGCCTCTATACTCAACTTTTCAAAATCCTATTTATCAAAATCTATATGGCATGTCAAATGTACCTGTTTCTGGGGTGTCAGGTTCACACATATCACAATAAAATTTTTCACATACTATTAATATAGAAAATAACAGTGCATCTAATTCTACTACATCCACTGTCACTAGGATATAAAATTTCAGACCTGTATTTCCTGACATGTCAAGAGCGATGCTTGTTAATCAACCTAGTCAAACTGTGGGATCTTTAGCAAATATTAGGCAACAGATGGATCAAAGCCACTATGATCTAGTAAACATGTTAACTCATCAAATGGTGACAATTTTAAATCCTCTTTTAAAAAACACAAACACTAAAATTGAACAATTAAATAGGCAAGTCAATAGGATTGCTACTGTGGTAAATTTAGAAGAAAGTGACAACTTGGGTTTAAGATTTGATAATGTCAATCAGAACGATGGAGCAATTCCTAATTATGATGTTCATATGCCTAGACATGGTCAAAATGCTGATGATATGTTAGAAAGACTTAGGCAAAATAACTTAGGGAGTATTATAATCTAGCAAGAAATGTTGAACAAGTTTTAAACCATTTGGGGTTTAATGTTGGTTGCTTAAATAGGCCATATTTTGTGTCTGCTTTTCCTGAATGTGTCCAACAAGTAGAGCTCCTAAGGGGTTGGAAAATTCCAAAATCTCCTACAAATTTTTCTGGAAAAGAAAATGAGTCTACAGTAGAGCATATTGCTCAATATATTGTTGAAATTGGGGAAGCAGCTTCTAATGAATATCTTAAGATGAGATACTTTTCTTCTTTAACAAAAAATGCATTTACATGATTTTTCAACTTGAGACCAAATTCTATTCATTCTTGGACACGGTTAAAAAGAAATTTTCATGATCAATTTTTCCGAGATAAATTAAAAATTAGCCTTACGAATGTATTCTCTGTCAAATGTACAGAAAGAGAATCCATTGACACTTATTTGGCACGGTTTAGAAACATGAGAAATAAGTGTTTTACTCCGATTTCAGAAACTGAAGTTGTCAAAATGGCTACTAATGTGTTAGAATTTGAAGTTAGAAAGAAACTTATCAATCAACATACTTTAGATCTTTCCCAGTTAGCTGAAAGAGTAAGACAAATAAAACAAATTAAAAAAGAAAAAGAAAATTTCAAAAAAGGTTCTAAAAAGGTTGCATATGTTGATTGTTTTTCCGATAGTAATGATTCAGATGAGAAAGATGTTTATATTGCTAAATTGCGTGGGGGTCCTCCTTATGTATGCAAATCTTTGAAGCCTGTTAAAGAAAAAAAAGTTTCTTCATATTCCAAAACTAAAAATAAGACTTATTCTTTTGATATTTTCAAGGCAGATCAAATATTTTAAATTTTATTAAAAGATAAGCAGCTTATTTTACCAGAAGAAAAAAAGATGCCTTCAGCTGATGAAATAAAGAATAAAAATTTTTGTAAGTTTCATTAGGTATTCTCACACACCACTAATAATTGCGCCCGTTTTAGGGATTTGATACAAAAAGCCATTGAGGAGGGAAGGTTGAAGTTTGAGGATAAAACTGCTATGAAGGTGGATGCTGAACCATTTGCTGCTGATTCAAATTATGTTGAGCCATTTAATTTATCAGTCAACATGATAGGAATTGATGCTACGGTGACTAGTGCTCAAGATGAAAATAAAGACCTAAGAATTTTTGAGCAAGACAAAAAGTCAGTTTATCCTTGTCCTAGTAAGGATTTGTTAGATTTTTTATTGAGAATTAAAGAATCTGGTAGCACCATTGCTATGTGCCCAAAGTGCAATGCTGTTTTTGACAAGGAAGCTGCAAAAGAGTTTGAAAAGTACAAAGTTGAAGAGAAAGAAAAGGCTGAGTTGAGAAAGAAGATTACTGACAAAGAAAAAGAAACTAACGAGCTAAAGCAGAAGATAGCGAGGGAAAACAAAAGTTGGGCGGTCAAACTCCTTTGAACAAGTGTGTCACAACACTGGGGTACAACCCGTCAACCAGAAGATGAAGACTGTAGTTATGATTGATGAAAAATCTGATGGATTTTCTCAAAAGACAAGAGTTCCTCCCACCAAAATTTCAAACAATAAATGGGTCCAAAATGTGAGAAATGTGCAGAATCAACCTACTGCTTTTGCAAGAGGAAAAAACAAATGGGTGAAGCCTAGACTTTTTAAGCCCAGGTACTACGAGTCTCAATTATGGAACATGAATCATGCACAAGACGAAGGTAGTATATATATTCCAAAAAATATGCATGTTCCCTTAAAGTTAATTTATTCTTGTTATAATCCTAACATGCAACAGGTTCCTAATTATTCTCCTTGGCCAAATTATCAAAATATTCCAAAATATTCTCCTTTTATAATTTTTGAGCAAAAAGAAAATATACCTGAGTATGTTCCTTTGGATCCATACAAGGGACACAGGGTAGATTTTTCTCTTTTGCCAACCATGGACAAGCCTACAGAAACAGGCAATTTTTCTAATCACCCTAAATTCAATAAAAATATAAAGAAGAATCTTGTTAGAAAGAAGGTAATGGTTGAAAATAAGGGAGAAAAAGATGAAGATTTAATTACTGATAATTTTGACATTGATTTTGATGACAGGTTAAAAGCAATATTTGGTGTTAAGTAATCTATAGCTGTAGTGTCAATACTACCTGAGGAGTATAGTCAAGTCCAGGAAGTAGAGTCATTAGAAGATAATTGTTATGATGTCTTTTCTGGAAGCGAATGCTTATTGCTAGATGGCAATATGTGTGGTGGAGGATTGTTTGAGAAGCCTATTGAAAATGATAAGGAACACTTGCGTCCACTACATATCAAGGCTCGTATTGATGGAAGGATAGTCAATAAGATTTTGGTTGACGGGGGAGTTGTTGTTAATCTCATGCCTGAGAAAATGATGAGAAGGCTTGGAAAGACTGAAAAAGATCTGATTAAAAGTAGCATTGGGGTAACAGATTTTAATGGAAGGACTTCTTCTATTAGAGGTGTGGTTCTGCTGTCAATTGAGGTTGGTTCTGTCAATAGGCCAACTCTACTTATTGTGGTTCCTTCAAAGGCTGGTTTTAACTTGCTTTTGGGACGTGATTAGATTCATGGAATGAGTGCTATTCCATCCACTTTACATCAAAAGTTGATTTTCTGGAACGAAGATGGAGGAGTGGAAGAAGTTCCTGCTGATAATAGTACATATTACTATGATGAAATGCATATGGAGTTTAGATGCAAAATAGATATGAATGGTTTTATTTTAGTCCCTAAGGCCGGGGAGGATATGGCCTCAGGAGAAACTTAGATGATGAGCTTGACGAGCCAACTGGCTCGGCTGTCAGCCTATATGACAGACAGAGAAGGGTGCATTGACAATGTACCTTATGATTGTATATATGATGATGGTCCTTTAGGTTTTGAAAAAAATAACACTGACACTATAAAAAAATTTGTGGTGCAGGATTCTTTGGAGGAAGTAGATATTGGTAACGGTGATTATCCTAGACCAACATATGTGAGCAAGATGCTGCCTGATGATTTCAAACAAGAAATGGTGAAAATTTTGAAGGAATATTGCTACTGTTTTGCATGGGATTATGCAGAGATGCCAGGCTTGAATCGTGAATTAGTAGAACATCAACTGCCATTGAAAGTCAATGTCAAACCTGTAAAGCAGCCACCAAGGAGATTTACTCCTGAAGTCGTGCAGAAGATTAAAGAAGAGGTTGAAAGGCTTCTTAAGGCTAAGTTTATAAGAACAGCAAGGTATGTCAACTGGATTTCTAATATTGTTCCTGTCATGAAAAAGAATGGAAAATTAAGGGTTTGCATTGATTTTAGAAATTTAAATTCTACAACACCAAAAGATAAATATTCAATGTCTATAGCTGATATGTTGATAGATTCTACTGCTGGTCATGAAATGTTAAGTTTTATGGATGGATATTCAAGTTATAATCAAATATACATAGCTGAGGAAGATGTGTCAAAAACTGTATTTAGGTGTCCGGTGCTTTAGGAACTTTTGAATGGGTTGTGATGCCATTTGGGCTAAAAAATGCTGGTGCAACTTATCAAAGGACGATGAATAAAATTTTTCATGACTTTATTGTAAATTTTATGGAAATTTATATTGATAATGTGGTTGTCAAATCAAATGCTAAAAAAGAGCATCTAGAATATTTAAAAAAAACATTTGAAAGAATGAGAAAGCATAAATTGAAAATGAATCCCTTAAAATGTGCTTTTGGTATGAGTGCAGGAAATTTTCCTGGTTTCTTAGTGCAGAAATAAGGGATTGAAATTGACAAAAATAAGGCAAAAGCTATCTTAGAGGCTCCTCCCCCAGCAAACAAAAAGAAACTGCAAGTATTTTTAGGGAAGGTTAATTACCTCAGAAGGTTCATTTCCAATCTGTCAGAAAAAACTAAGGTTTTTGCGTCTCTGATCAAGTTGAAAAAAGAGGAAGAGTTCCAATGGAAAACAGAGCATCAAGAAGCTTTTGACAACATCAAGCAGTATTTGACTAATCCTCCTATTATGACACCTCCAAGGCACAGAGCACCTCTAAAATTTTAAGTGTCAGCTTCTGAAATAACAATTGGTGGAATGTTGGCTCCAGAAGATGAGAATGGCAACAAAAGAGTGATTTATTACCTAAATCGTGTGCTAAATGATGTTGAGAGTTGTTATTCTTCAATTGAGAAACTTTGTTTAGCTTTATATTTTTCTTGTTTAAAACTTAAGTACTATTTGATTCCTAGGAATGTTTATATAATTTCTAAGTTTGATGTTCTTAAATATATGTTGTCTTCTCCAATATTGCATGGTAGACTAGGAAAATGGATGTTGGTCTTAACGGAATTTTCTTTACATTTTGTTCCTGCAAGAGCCGTTAAAGGTCAGGTTCTAGCTGATTTCTTGGTTGACCATCCTTGTATTGACATTGATGAGAGTTTAATGGGTTTCGTTGGTTTGGTGTCTTGGAAATTATATTTTGATGGTTCATGCCATAAGGGTGGTGTTGGTATAGGAATTTTAATTATCTCTCCAAGTGGTGAGCCAAGTAAATTCCTCTTTAAATTGAATTATTCATGTTCCAACAATGAGGCAGAGTATGAAGCGTTAATAATGGGACTGGAATTATTATTAGAAAGAGGAGTTAAAAATGTAAAAATTTTGGAGATTCACAACTTGTAGTCCGTCAAGTATCACTTGAGTATAGGTGTGTTAGTGAAAATCTAAGAAAGTATTTCAATGTGGCTACAAAGTTGTTGAGCAAATTTGACAATGTCATTTTAAGGTATGTTCTAAGGGAGTTAAATCAAGAAGCGAATGAAGTAGCTCAAATTACTTTAAAATATAAGATCAAGCCCTCAGCACTAGAAAAATTGATAAGGATAAAGGACATATTTATGCCTTTGAGAGAAAGAGAAGTGTTGTCATTAGAAAAATTAGACCCAGAAGATTGGAGAGTATCAATTTTGGAATATTTAGAAAATCCAAGTCTTAGTGTCGATAGAAAACTTAAATATAGGGCTCAAAGTTATGTTCTAATGAATATTGTCTTCTTTAAGAAATCTATTGATGGAAACTTCTTGACATGTTTAGGAGAAAAAGAAGCGTATTTGGCTCTTGCTGAAGTACACGAGGGAATTTGTGGTGCCCATCAATCGGAGGAAAAAATGAAATGGGTGATAAATAGGAGAAGATTGTATTGACCAACTATCCAAAGAGATTGTATAAATTATGCTAGGTCCTATGAAGAATTCTAGAAACATGGAAGCCTTCAACATATTCCAGCGTCAGAATTGCATGTTATAATTAAACCATGGCTATTTAGAGGTTGGGCTTTAGATCTGATCAGACAAATTCACCCACATTCTTCTAAAGGTCATAAGTTCATTTTGGTTGGTGTTGATTGTTTTTCTAAATGGGTAGAGGCTATCCCTTTAAGGGAGGTGACTCACAATGAAATAATTGATTTTATTGAGGAGCATATTGTGCATATGTTTGAAATTCCTCATCAGTCTATTACCACTGATCAAGAAACCATGTTTATTGGGAAAAAGATCATGGAATATGCCAAGTCTAGGGATATAAAAATGCTTTCTTCTACACCGTATTATGCCCAAGTCAATGGACAAGTGGAGGCAGCGAATAAAATTTTGATTGCATTAATTAAAAAACACATTGGAAGGCAGCCAAGAAATTGGCACTAAACTCTCAGTCAAGTTCTTTGGGCTTACCGAAATTCTCCAAGAGGTTCTATTGGAAACACTCCGTATAAGCTAGTTTACGGTCATGATGCGGTATTACCAATTGATATTAATCTGCAAAGTATAAGGGTGGGTAGACAAGATGAGATACCAGTAGTAGATTATTGGAATTCTTTGTATGATTAGCTCAATGAACTAGATGATGAAAGGTTGAGAGCTTTAGAGTGGGTGATTCGACAAAAATAGATTATGTCAAAATCATACAACCGCCGTGTTAAAGCAAAGACATTCGTAGTAGAAGATTTAGTGTGGAAAATAATTTTGCCTATAGACAAAAAGTAAAAAACTTACAGTAAGTGGTCCCCAACTTGGGAAGGACCTTATGTAGTTAACAAGATTTATTCTGAAAATGTCTATAAGATTATTGAAGTCGGATCAGGAAGAAGAATTCCTTCAATAAATGGCAAATATCTAAAAGTATATAGGCCAAGCATACATGAGATAAACATTCCACATGTTTAAGGACACGAGAATACCCAGTTGAAGTGTCAAAGAAAATATATATATATAGCTAACTAATAGTTGCAAGTCAGTTTGTAAAAGCTAACATGTCCTTGTGATGTCTCTGAGTTGCAAGTTCCATTGACAGTGTAAAGCATTAAGATTATGAGACAAATATGTGTCCAAAGCATCAATTTAAAATAAGAATCAATACAAAAATAACTTATCATTTTGTGAGTGCAGTATAGTACATGCCAACATATAGAACTCAAAGTTTAGTGAACAAAAGCTAGAAGCATGTCAATAAATGCGCATTTGTTTTAATTTGACAGCACTTGAGGCGAATGCACACAAGATGGCATGCACCAGTGCAACCTGACATGAACATATATGGAGGTCATCATAAATGAAATACAAAAGAGGTCACTGTGATATTAATAATTGGCTTAGTGTGAAGTAATGTAATAACTTCCTAAAAATTAACAAGTGTCCAGTCTCCAAAACAAGGATAGAGTGCATACAAAAGCAAGTAATAAACAAAACTCTAAAAGTTCAAGAAGTGAAGATTGCAGAGACATATTAAAATCACAAAAGTTCACATAAAAAATACAAGACTAAATTTCAAAAATCTCCTTCAAGCGAGTAACTTCAGTTTGGAGAGCGGTTTGGAAGATCCTGGCTTCTTTGGCAGCTTCCTGTGAGGAGAGCATCTTCTCTTCAAGTGACTATAAGGCTGCATTGCTACTATCAAGCATGCTACTTGCTTTGCCAAATTTAGCCTCATTCTTCATCAAAGCAGCATCCAGCCTATTTTTTACTCATCTATTGACAATCAGCTGTTGTTCCAAGTCTCAAATTTTTTCAGATAACTCATCAGCCTGATCTTTTGCTTTTGTAATATGGGCAACCAGGGTAGCTTTGGCAGTCCAAAAGAAGAAGTGTCTTGTTTCAACTTAGAAAGAGTTTCGGTTAATTATTGATATGATGAGATAGCTGCTTGAGAATCCAGAAATTTGGCATAAAGGTCCTCATAAACCTTCTGTAAGTGAGCTAACAAAGGATCAATAGTCTCAGGATGTGGTGTAGTTGAAAAAGTTTGAAGAATATCAGAAAGCTGAGCCTTAAACTGCAGATCGGTAGCAAGTGTCAAAATAGGTTTGGATAGAATGACACTGAGTTGTTGGCCCAATAGAAGCAGGATGGAATTGTCGATAATCTTGGTCGTGGGAGGTGTAGTATGGGGCTGTTCTGCTGAAAGGTGACTTTGAATGGTGGAACAAGATTCAACTACGGCCTTCTGTATTTCTATGCTACATGAAAATGTCTCATTTAGACTTTCTAAATCAGCCAATAAATCATTCACCACGTTAGGAGGTCTGAGCACGAATGAAAGTGATTGGCATTTGTTTTTCTGACCGCTCACTTGAGGGATTTCAGAATTTTGAAGCTAAACAAAAAATACAAAAGCAAGTGTTAAGATAAATAAAGAAGATATAAGGAAGAGATACTAATAATCAGGCTAAATGACATGTCATACCTTATTGGCATGGGTTTTAGGTGTAGGCTTATCAGATGTGGCAGCCATCATATTTTCAGTACTAGGCACAATTAAAGAGATGGTAGGAGACATAGTGACCTAAAACAAGAAGTGAAATGAGGACAAAGATAATTAACGAAAAAAAATCAGCATGAGAGATATCATCATCATGTAAGTTCTTTAAGATAATGCTATTTTAATATGGAGGATGTGAAAATATATAAAAATACCCGAGAAGCAAGTTGACCACTGGGGCTATGAGCATCGACATCATCTTCCGAAAGAGAACTTACTCACTGATTTATCACTAGACGAGGTGTTCTCGTTCTCCTCTTCATTGTGTTGAGAGATTACCAGTCCATCAAGATTGTCATTGGATGTATTTGATGTGTCATCCTTATCATCACTATTTGAAGATGTTGACACTTCAATTGGTTCAAGTCTTCTTTTTACCTTCCAGCTTGAGTAATTAAAATTAATTTTTTTTCTACAAGCCTACTAGAAGACTTTCTCAAAAGAGGATTGGTAGCAAGTGGGGTAATTGTTTTCTTTGTAATAATAATAATAATAATAATAATAATAATAATAATAAACTATAATTTTTTAAATAAAAATGAGCAAATGATTTAGTTGTAATTACCTTTTTTGACGATTGGTGCTCTTCTCACTTGTTGTATTAAAAAAATAGTGGTCATGCTTTGACAACAAGTACCGAAAGCAACTTTAATGGAGGAGTAATGGGTCTTCCACCAAGAAAAGAATGAATATGTGGTCAACGGACAAGGCTTAAAAAAGAATAGGTGGAATTTATTTCTCCGTGCAGTATTATCTTTCTGAATGTGCAACAGATCTTCTAGTGAAGTAGCTTTGACATGCAAAGATTGTGGCTCTTGAAGATGGTAAGGAGATGGAATGGCCTGAGCTAATCCAAATTGTCTTGAAACGGCATTTGGCATATAGACCGCTGTTCTTAGGTCATCTTCACCTGGGAATCCAACAAAAAATAATTGGGGAGTCAAGAACTGTAACCAAATAGTGATGCTTTCCTTTTGTGTAACCTTAGCTGGAGTAAAAGATTACGTCAACCATTTCGGACCAGTTTGACAATTAGCAAAGGGAGTCAGATTGATGTTACGGTCTTTCTCTGGCAAGTGATAGAAAGCACGGAAGAAGTGTTTCATCTTATCATGTGAGGCCATTAACTTGTCAGGAAAGACTAAGTTAAGCAGACGGTGTCCAGCAATCATAGAATCTGTAGGACCTTTTCGGGTCGAACGTGGCTGTAGCTCAGATTAAAAAATACCGGACAGTCACAATTGAAAAAACCAAATGGGACCGTCAACATTAGTGATTCTTTTTTTTCTCCCTCATAAGCGCTGTGATCTAATCTAGAGTGAGATATAATCGAGGCAGGAATAATTTGGCTAAACACAGTCTCTTACCTTCAGCTAACATAATGGCCAATGGGAGATAAGTGACTTCAACTTGAATGCTTCGGGCACAGAAAACAACGCCGCTCAACCAATAGAGAAGGAAAGCTATGTGCTCATTATCGAAAACAAGTTCTTCATCTTGACCTTTGTTATTAAGAATGAAGCTTTGATAGGTGGTGGAAGAGATATCCATGGCATACTCAACCCCTGTGGTTGACTGGGTAGTAGTTAAAATTTCCTCTCCTAAGAGAGGTAAGCCAGTTATTGCAGCTACATCCAAAAGAGTAGAAGTAATCATACCGTATGGGGTGTGAAAAGTATGAGAAGTCTCATCCCAGAAATATAATGCACCTCCCATTAGTCCTGAATTAACAGTGTAAGAGTTTTTACTAAGCTGAATAGGTCATATATCACAATCTCTTTGCAGAGGGTCATTTTCTCAGTTTCAACCCTACCTAACCAAGCATGGTAACCTTCAATGTTGGTCTTTGAAGAATTTCTGAATAACCTATTGTTGGAATCGAAGTATCAAATGGGAATGAAGTCTTGAAAAGCAACGGATTTTCTTTAAGGGTGACCAGAAAAAATATTTTTTATCTTGTTTGCTAATTTAAGAGGGACAATAGGACCAATAAAAGCTGAATCTACACCGTCAATGGTTAAAGGGAGTAGCACCTGAGATTCCCATATCTTTGATTTTGAGGCATCTGGTTTAGGAGTAAAATTTTTGCCATTTTTGACAACAGGCTTATCACAAATGGCCACTTTAGATGAAGAAGGAAGACTTGTTGACAGATGGTGACTTGAGGTTGCCATAACAATGCATGAAAAATTCAAGTATTGGGTGCTGAGATTGTCAACGATTAACAAACAAGCTGTAAAGAAAAAAAATCCATAAATGAAACATGAAAAATTCATTATCTACTAGATTGATCATTGCTGAAAGTAAGGAGAATGTGTATATAATCTAAGCAAATCTCTTTGTTTTTACTGCATTTGTGTAATGTTGTTTTAGAGCATTGCCAGGGATCCTAGAATTACATTCTTAATTAAAAATTCCAATAACAAAAGTGATGCAAAAGCTAAATTATTCTTAATTAATATGGTCACAAGATAGCAATTGTTTCTACTGACAGTGAAAAAATTTAGTTAAATTAAAATAGATCATATTAGTGAAGGGGCCAAAATAAGCTCACTTACTGTTAGAAAGAAGTCTGGTAAAGCATCTCCTTCAGCAAGACCTCAAAGATTAGAAGACAGTTGAACCAGGAGAAAGCAAATAAAAAAAAAAACTCAAGACCTTATCCTCAACGCATTGTGAACAGGTTCTGGGGCAGCACACAATTTTCAATTAGGGAACATCAGGTTATATTTGTAGATATAATAATATATTACCAAAAAAAATGAACTTTCGACATGTTTGTGCCAAGAAAATGAACTATCCCTTTTATCCTATTTTTTGGGAGCAAAATGGACAAAAATATTTTTTTCTTTTTTCTTTTTTTCCTACCTCTTCTTTCGTATTTAAAAATAGAAAAAAGACAACAACATAGTAGAATTGAAGAGTAGGGTTTAACAGGCAAATCATAATTTAAATCAAAGAATATAAAAGAAAAAAAGGAGAATGCTCTTCTCTAGTACTCATAGTCATGAATAACACAAGAGATATTTTGCATGCCATTTTTGGGATTAGAGTTCTTCTCAATCAACAATGAAAAAAAGAAAGATAAAAATGGAGCTAGCAGTCAAGTCTTACCAGAAATATTAGAAAAATTAGGTATAATCAAATCCTTGTGAATAGAGAAAGTCCACCGTAGTAGATGAAATTTGAGAGAGTGAGAGGCACATTGTTGAAGAAGAAATTTTTTGATGTTCAAACTTCAAACATTAACATATTCTCTCTCTCACAAGTATTACAAGAAGATAAGAGTACTGAGCTATTTTACTTTTTGCTTAGCCAAAATAAAAATAAATAAATAAAATAACAAAGAAAAGAAAAAGAGTATAATACTCTTGTGTACTTTCTAAGTGATGTCTTAAGATTTCATTTTTATCAACACGTATTATTATTATTTATATACATTTTAAGAAAAATAATAAAACATACGTTTGTATATACTTATTTTATTATTATAAACAACAAAATTTTTCACTCTCAAACACTGTATGACTTTAAGTGAAAATTTTTGGGGATATTATGTTAGACGAAATATAATTTTTATAAGAAAATTATAAAAAGAAATAATTAGTTACATGTAGTATCTTCATATATAATAAGTGCGGGAACAGTTACAGGAAATTCAAATTTTTCGCAAGTGATGTACAAATGGTAACTGTCAGTTGACATTAGGTTAGTCTATAAATAAAGCTTTAGGAACACATAAGCAGTTCAGTTCTTCTTGAAAAACATTTAGAAACCCAAAACGCTCTCAGCTCCTTGGCATCACAGAGTAAAATTAGGAATCTTAAGTAATTTCTCTGAATTCAAACACTTGTACTTTGTTTTTTCCCAATTTTTATTAATAAAATTCCTCTACTTTTACGTCTTCTTCTCTTTTACGTTCATATTTCTCCTTTCATCTTCCTTTCTAATTTCTGTTTGTTTCAATTTCTGCAATTTATTTTGCCACCGGCACCTTGCATTTATATGTTTATTTATTACTTTCATTCCTTTTAATTTTATTTGACGTTACAATTGCGACGTTGAGACACCCACATTTTCTTTTAAACATTAACAAAAATTTGAGTAAAACAAATATCAATATATATTAATTGTTATACATACAGTGGTAAGATTTTTTATTTAATGTTAAAATAATATATATTGATATCGAAAAATTAATAGTAAAATATAAAAGTAATTGTTAACAAAAATTTTAGTAAAATCATAATTTAATAATTAAAAAATTATTGAAAGGTAGGTATCTTAGAAAAATATAATTTAATTATTAAATCTTTTAAAAGTATTTTGGTAAAAATACAATTTAATTAATAAAAAATAATTTAATAAAAGATATTTTGATAAGTAAAATTTAATGATAAAAAATAAAATTTTTGTTAATGGGTATTTTTTTAAAAAAATTATTTATTTTTTTTAAAAATAGATAAAGTTAATATTAGTTAACACAAAAAGTTTAAAATGGATTAAAAAAAAGATTTTTTAAAAGTTAAGAAGGAGAAAAATATACATTTATAAAATAAAAGAGAATAAAATATCATTTTAGCATCTTACAGAAGAAAAAAAGAAGAGAGAGAAATTTTCTCTTTTATTTATTTACTTGGCACTACAGTAGATAAAGAGTTATGTTCTAGTTCAATTTGAAATTTTGAATGCTTCATCATAGATTTATAGACAAGTACGTTATTTATTTTTGTGAGTCACCCAAGACAAGAACAGTGCACGTGTAAAGAGAAGAGCGTATATATATAGCTACTTCAAAGTTGATATAAAATTGTATGCAACGACGTAACTGAACTTGTAAAATCAACTCTTGGGAGTTTATCATTATACATATGATGATATAATAAGCAAATGAATGGGTTGTTTAAGCAAATTGGGTTCTTATTATATTGACATGGTATGAATGAATGACAAAAAAAAAGTAATAATAATGGGAAGATGAGAGTAGGTAATTAGGTTATTAATTGTGTGTAATTTTCCAACCATTGGTCACCATCAATAAAAGTTATGTTGAGGAATGGAAGAGCTTGTGTATCGTTTAATCTCTGCACATATGGTGCCCTCATTGCCATGCTAGCTCCGGGACCAGAGCAATTGTACTCTCCATAGAATATGGTCCTGCGTGCATTCATGCATCCATTTATTTAAAATAATCACACCGGTTTAGTAGTTTTAATTCATTCTATAGTGACTATTATTACTTACTGATCCCTTGAAGGGTCATTGAAATCGTTCCAACCTTCAGGGGCAATGATATCTGACATTGTTGTTGACACAAAAACAACACGTGAGTATGGTCTCCATGCCCTTCCTAACCATATTCTCCCACTCCCTCCTATTGTGCTGTTCACAAACACAAATCCTGTGTTATCATCCATGGATACTCTTCCATGAGCTGTCACTGCACCATTTATGCTCCTGTATCCTTGTGGCACTGGATTCGCTATAGAAACTATTTCACAATTCTGTACACACCAATATATGGCTAAGTTGTACTACTACTAAGTTTGTGCTAATCGATTATACAGTCATTCAATCACATTCGATATGTTAAGAGAATACCTCGTAAAAGGACCTTCCATCGCCAAATATGAAATCAATTGAGCCTTGGATATAGCAATCCCTGAAGTAATGGCGACCCTTATCATCATGAAGGGTGTCTTGTGCTCCAAAGAATCCACAACCCTTGAATTCAGCTTGATCTCCTGATATTCTGATTGCTACTGCTTGTGCTCCTTCAACCCCAGGACTTGGCATTGGTGCCAAGTTCTGTTTCAAAGAGCATATATATATATATATATATAACAAAGTTGAATTTATGTTAGTGTTATGATTAATTGTAACATAAGGTTTTTATTTTCATTGAGCTATCAAAAGTCATAACATCTAAATTTCTTCACCTACCATGAAGCTTATGTTCTTGGCAATGAAGTTGGATGCAAAAACTTGTACGGAACCACTATAGAATGTGCCATTTGCTGACTTTGCCGTGTCATTCCATGCAATTGCGGTTGAAGTGTAACCTTGTCCTTGAAATGTTATGTTGGCTTTGGTTCTTGGGACCATTACTTTCTCACTGACAAAGACGAAATCAGATGAACATGATCATGATGAGGCTATTTTCTTGAGACACTTTTATATGAAACCACAAAAGAAAAAGGTTCAAACTTACTAGTATATGCCCTTGTTAATCCAAATTATGGTTCTTTTTTGGCTTAAATCTGGAACTGCATTAACTGCTGCTTGTACTGTTGTGAAATTGCAGCAACCTTTTTGATCAACACATAGATAAGAAGTGGTGTTGGTGCTTGGAGGTGGAATCCCTGGTGGAAAATCATCACAAATGGAACCAGTATTTCCACTATCATCATCATCAGGGTGTTTCTTGTTATGATGATGATTATGATGATGGCCTCTGAAGAAGATGCATATATAAGGTAGTTGCAAACATGCATATGAATATGATGATGATGAGAAGGGTGTTATAGTGAAGTCTTTGAAAATGTTGAGAAACTGTTCATTTGGATTTATGAGATGCAAAGATGCAAAAACTGCAGCCAAGAGAACCAAAATAGATAAGAAATTGGTTTGGAGACTCATTATTTAATTTAATGGTTTTGCCAATTATGCAAAAAGCTAAGGATATATGAAATTCAGTTATGAAGATAGATATATTTATAAAAATGTAGAACATGTATGCACTTGAAGTCAAAGGTTTTGATGGCATGTCTTGCAAACTACCCTGTCCTATTGTTGGTTACTGGGGGAATTTCCATCCTCTACCAAACTTAGCTTTCAGATTATTTTGTGCTCAATTGTAAATTAATGTGTAACTCATCATAACACTTGGTTCATTCTCTTACTCTTTCTGCTTTGCAGCCACATCTTTCTGCAATGCATTACTATTAAATAGAGAACAATCTTTACGTAAATTACGTTCCAACATTATGGAAACATCTAATGGAAGTTTGGAATATATCTTATAATAATGAGATTTAAGTCTTTTTTTTTGTTTTAACTAGGATCTTTATAAACATTAAAAAACAATAAAAAAAATATAGGATACCAACTTAGCCAACATTCATTTTCTTTTTATTGTAAAATTATCTTTTTCACATTTATTTTTAGAGAATTTAGAATTTAGGATATAAAATTTAGAATTTAAAATAACAAAAAATTAACTAATATTAATTGAAAAAAATTGATTATGGTTGAAATTCTTTTATAAACATTTCTTTAGTTTGAGATGGTTTTTTTTTTTAAAGAGTAAAGTATCGTTTTGTCCCCAACGTATGTGGTAAGTCCTATTTGTGTCCCTAACGTTTAAATCATCCTATTTGTATCCCTAACGTTTATAAAAGTGATTCAATGTTATTCTACTATCAGTTATACTAACAAATCAGATTATATTTTTCAATTATTCTCGCTTGGATGTATTCATTCTCAATTAGGTCTCACTTGGATGTGTTCGATTTTAATATTATACCCACTATTTGTGTTTAGATTCAATTATGTATCTAGAAAAGTGAATTATGTAAATGTTGTAAGAATTAGTTTCAACTTTTGATGAGCTATTTTTTGAAGTATATCATCGATTCTATCATAGACATTTGTATTATAACTTCAATAAGAGATTTTTAAAATTCAAACTAAAGCGCTCATGATGTATAATTGACGTCAGGATAACATTGATTCACTTTTACAAACGTTAGAGATACAAATAGGACAATTTAAACGTTAAGGATACAAATAAGATTTGCCCAAAACATTGGAGACAAAAATAATACTTCACTCTTCTTTAAAACATTAGTAGATTACTATGGCGAATCCAACTAAACTTTTATAGATTGGAAAAAAAAAATATAGCAAAATTAAACCAAACTAAACTTCTCTTCCCAATCCATCCAATTGTTTTGTCACTAATAATTCAGAGAAACATTATTAGTGGGACACAAGGTCCCAATCTAAGCTTTATCTATCAGTTAGTTTATACTCTCTCTAAAGAGGGTTCTACCAAATTTGCCGGCAGAGATATTTACTATTTGGTCCCCAAAATAACTAAGGCTGAACATTGTAGAACTTCGTAATTAGAAAACAAAAAAAAACACATTCACATACATTAGTGCTAAAATAATTAGAAGAAAATTTAGGAGGATAAACTATTTTAAATGACTTTAACTTATTTAAATTCAACCGTTTAACCGTGTTATAACTTATGAATAACTTATGCATATAAAAAGTTTGGTGATTGAACGAAAACCCAATTGTTGCTTAGGCCAACAATTTTAATTTATATTAATCAATAATTTTAGTCAACTACTCAATACTCCCTGCAAGAATTATTGTTACCGGACATAATCCACAATGAGATAAGGTGTGAGCAGCACTCTGCAGCGGCATAGTAAAAGGTACAATGCAGATGCAGTTTCTGTAATTTTAATGTCGTACAGTCCGGAAATATTGATACCCCCACATGCATTTATGATATTGTTATGAAAATTCAAAGGATCAAATTCAAAAGAGTTTAATTTTAATAATCTCACAGTATAAAATGATTTATACAGTCATATAATTACAACTGTAATTTTAATTTTTCTTATATAATTAGATTTTTAAACTTACAATACATTAAAATTAAATTCAATTTAAAAAAAATTGTAAATGCAGAATAAAAGGCATGTAATCAAAACAAGGATGAAAAAACGGAGCTGGTTCGGTTGTCCCAGCAGAAAAATATAAAAATTGTTCACCTGTTTTTCAAAAGTCGGTTCAATTTCCATTGAAGAAAATCACCTCCATCATCATTGAAAATTGAAAATAATTACTACATCATCTAACTAAACATGAAAGCTTGACTAAGCATAAGTTAATTTCACCTCAAAGCCTACTACAAAATTACACATTAATCCATCAAAGTTCAAATAAGACATCCTATGACACAATGGAACAGCAAATCCACAAAATCTACTCTTGCCTTTGAAACAAGGGCCACATAAACATCAAACCAGAAACCAAAATCTGGTTCTTAACAATGGAAGCAAAGCAAACTCCATTTGATATCCGCACCTCTCTCGACTTAGAGCATGCAGTCAGTTCTTGCCGGCAGCCTCCTGAAGAAATTCAGTGGCACCGATGGAAGCTTGTGACGGAACCTCGGATGTCTCAACACATAAATTCCTGTCAGGAGGGCCACAACTTGGAATGGGGTGACATAGAGTACAATGGCTGCAACCAGACAGAAAATCACAAAAAGCGCCGTTGCTCTAGGATCTCTCCAGCTGAGCAAAGACTGCAGCCTTTCCCCCTGAGTCGCTAGGTCGCCAACCACGGTCTGTATCCTCCCAGCAATACTTCTGAGTCGATCATATCGCATCCTCACGATGTCAGAAGGCTTGGTGGTTGGAAATGTGTCGAATTCTTCATCTAGTTCATCAGGGTGTGCCGAATCAGCATGAGAGAGCCGGGTGTCCATATGAGGAGGGTGCCTTGGCCTCCATCTATAGTACCAAACTCCAATCAAGAAGAGGTAAAGGAATATGGTGGGTAAGATAAGCTCAGGGTACATGACCAATATGATAAACAAGATATGGATCAGAACCGTCGTGATCGGGTTTTTCCAGTTGCAAATCTGATCAAACCATTTTCCAACAGCAATCAGTCCACTCAAAACCCCCATGATCCTGAAAAAGTTGGCCTTGCTCCTTCTCATACTCCACATGTGGGATCCCACATCCAGCATGTACTCCACTATCTCCTTTCTCAAGGGTGGCTCAGCACGACTCAGCCTCATTGATACAATCTGAGTTGCTTGGTGCCTCAAACTGTCGAGCTGGCTGACAGTTAACGGGTGAATGTAATGCATTTTAGGCAATAAGGGTAGTGAGTACATGTGCATCATGTTAAGCAATGAAGAGCAAGTAAACCTAACAGCCAGGTGAATTTCACCCATTTTCTTCACCCCATTTGGATGAAGAACTAGGAGAGGATAGGAATGTGTGTAGACACGATCAGTCTCAAGGGTGGAAAGACGAATCCTCACCTTTCCGATCCTTGAATCTCTAGCCCCTCCTCCACCCTTATCACCACCATGCAAATGACAGTTATCAAAGACGCCAATTGTAATGACAGTGCAGGGATCAAAAACCTCCCAAGTATATTGCTCATTCCACCTTGGTTGAAAGCTATCAATGATGGTCCTCGTGCGCACCCACTTTTGCCCATATTTTGCTACACAATATGCATCTGTTGTCCCCCTACCATCTTTTGTTTTCATTGGCATCAAACCCTGTGCATTCAATATCCCCAATTCAAGAACTCCAATGCTGGACTTCCACAGCTGTTTCGCTGTTGGGCGGAGATCACTGCTGTAGTGAGTTGATTCATCCAAAACATGGTAACCACCTTCTAAGCAAATCCTCACATGAAGCCTGCTTGCAAACTTGATTTCCTTCTTCTTGTCCCCTTCCATAATTACAACATGTTTTTCGAGATTAACCCACCTAGTGTTCACAGGTTTGTGATCCAGTCTCCTGTCCACCGCCTGTAATGGAATTATACACCTCCCCAATACTTCCTCTTTGTTAGGGGCAACTCTGTCTTCCACACTCAAAATCAGTGGCTCCTCAAACGGTTCCGCAGCCACAAACATCAAATCCTCATTCCACATTGGATTGATTGTCCTACTCTGGGAGATTCTAGTCCTCAATGCTTGATTTCCCAGAATTGCCTTCACAAAAACATCAGGGTATCTACCCTTGTCGCTTGGTTGCAAGTCTTGTGCCTCTATCAAATTAACCCTCAAATACCAAAGTTTAGGAGACAGATACACCTTTGATCTAATGTTTGCAAGAGCATCAGTCCCGCTGACTGTCGCCGCATCCGAATGCCAAGCCTCGGGAAATGCTTCATCAGCTTGAGTGCCCATCCAAACTGCCAGCATTAGCTCTCCCTTCGCCTTGTTACCATTTTTGTCCTCCAGCCTATACCACTGTGGCGCCAGAGGGCTATCTGGAGGAACCCTCTTGGGGATCTCATTCAGGTCAAACCAGACACGACCAATGAAGTCATCCTTCACAACATCCTTATCTTTTACAGTAACCTCAAGCACCGAAGCCTGAATCCGGTCTTTCGAGAACGCAAAGACCTGATTCCATTCAGGATTAGTCTTCTTCTCGAAGTGTCGAGTGGTGCCTTTGTAATTTCCCAGCCTAACTTCAACATAAGGGTCACAACTGCCAGTGACATCCTTTGCAGGCAAGTCCTTCGCCTTTGAAACCCTCACATAAAGGTACTGCATTTGCTCAACAAGGTCATAGGTGCTAGTAAGTTTGTCACCGGAGACCTTACCACCTCCAAGGTGGGGCTTGGTCTCCTTCAGCAAAAAGTCCTCAGGTGGTGGTCTCTGCATCTTCTTAGTTCAAATCACCACCAAAACACCAACTTCAATAATGGAAGCTGGTTCACAACAATTTCAAAGAATATTCCAGGTCCTAGGGAACACTGTTTTTGAATTAAATACAACGGATATTAGGAGCCTGAAAAAACAAAAGGTGAAAAAACACAGCAGTCAAATAGCCGTTGCAGACTTCCAAATCGGTTCCCCTGAATATTCGGGAAACATTTAAATAACCAAACAACACGAGATAAATCCGAGCTTCAACAACAGAAGAAACTAAAAATTGGTGATTAATGCATAAGCAAATTACAGATCTCTGATATTCATGAGTGAAGATGCTTAAAAAGTGAACTTAATTAAAAACAAAGAACATTTACTCTAAGCCTCTAGATCCGATTTGTTACGCTGTAGAATTACGAAATCACATCACCGGAAAAATAATAATAAAATAAACATAATATAATAAAAAAAAATCAGATTCCACATGCATAAAGAGATAAACAATCTGAAGCCTAGAATGTTGGTGTGTTGTTGTTGCCAACACAATGTGGCATAAGATGAAGGATTAAAGCTTCAAAGTATCACTTTCCCCCGTTCCTATAACAAACACCCTTTAACCCAAGTTCATTTTTTTTCCCAAACAAGTATCACCCTTTTATAGTTTTGTTTTCTTCCCTTGGTTCAGTAATTTGTATGCTACACAATCCACACACAGAAAAGCTTAACCAAGAGCATCACAAGTTGATGGATTATACTGTACATGTAACCTTCCAATCTGAACAGATTTTCCAAGATTACTTTTTTAAAAATTAAAAATTAAAAAAGGTAATTTTGTACAAATGGGGTACCTTGAATCAGCAAAGGGTACTTAAAAGTAGAAAAATAATAAAGAATATGTAAGAAATTATAAGCAAAATAGAAGGAGATGAAGCAGAAGGGATTTTTATGGTTGTTTTTGTGCAATGAGGGAAGTTACCTTGATGAGAAGAGATTAACTTGTGAATAAGAAACGGAAGTTGGAAGCGGAGATTGAAATGGAAGGAATGTGAAGAGATAAGGGTTAGAAGAGAGAGAGAGAGAGAGAGAGAGAGTACACACTAACCCAAGAAAAGTAAAGAGGGCATTGAAGGAAGGAAAGAAGGAAGTGGTGAGTGGTGAGTCTCTCTATGCTTTTAATTTTTCTGAGTTTTTTTAATTGATTTTTTGTTTCCCTCTCTCTTGTCTTTGGGGTGGGGGGATGGTGGAGTGGGGCTAAGGATCTGATGAATCTATGCAAAATATACGATGAGGGGTGAGTGAGAGTGAGGGAGGGTTCTCTTTATGTTTCTCTCTCTCTCTCTCTCTCTCTCTGCTTTTTGAGAAGAGAAGGAGAGGTGTGTGCTGGTGGACCTCTGTTGCTGTACAGGGTGGTGGAGGAGTGCCGGTGGACCCGCCTCACGCGTGTCAGAATACACTCACACGTGTGCCACCTCATTTCTTTTGGCTTAACACTCACTTTCTTATCAATTTTAGTTAAATCAACATAATTGTTAAAAAGAATCAAATTATTCTAAAAAATATATTATAAACTCTAACCCATATTCTTAGTTAAGATAAATAAAGTTTAAAATTTTTTACTTTTTATATTTTTAAAATGTTTATATATTTTAATTTTACTCATTTAAATATTAAAAATAATAAAAAAGTAAATTATAACTCACCATCTTCATTCATTTACCTTTATTCTAGTACCAAATGAATTTCACAGCCGCATTTTAGACGAATTTATTATTATAATTTAATTTTGATGCAAAGTGTAGAGTAGTTTTACTGTTTTACACTGTATTTAATTGTGTAATATTATATCAATAAATATAATTATCTTTTACATTAATTACGTGGACGATTATAAAAAATATGTATATAATTATATGATTGTATTTTACACTATCAGTATATTAAAATTAAACTTTTATTGTTATAATTATTTTTAATTTGTTAATAATCTGTGCAATTGATAACACAATAGAATCAAAACTTCTAATTAATTATAATGTCATTTGGAATACATTATTAAATTAAAAATTGAAGTGAGTAATACTAAAAGTCTTATATTATATAGTACACTAATAATTATATAATTGGTGAAATAATAACACAAGATATAGTTCTAATGTCATTTTATGAATGAATTTATATTCCCTATTAAATGAAAGTTCAAGGAA
>NC_029777.3:12007199-12011542 GCF_000817695.3 Arachis duranensis | reverse complement strand
ATATATATATATATATATTACTAAAATAAATATTAAACCAATTTTTTTTATAAATGATACCTTTTAATTTGTCCATTTGTCTAGGTTAGCAATTTGCCAATTTACCAATTTGGTTAAAGTGCCATATTCTTTTAGGATTTAATATTTAACGGATATTTTTTTCCCCGGGGGAGGTTTGGAAAAAATATTAATTTAACAAGTAGAAAACAGCCAAAATCAACAATTAAGAAAAGGAAAAACGAAAAAGAGACGCCACATGAATTGCCTGTATCATTATCTTTTCCCTTTTAGTTGTTGAAATAATTCAGTTTTCTTTATAGTTATTAATTATATACAAGATTCCTTCTGATTGTTAAATTAGCATTTCCTTAAATATATACACACTTTGTAAGTTTTCAAAACATGTATTTCTTTAATAAATGAGCAACTCTGTGAATTACGATACAAAACTTACGGCTTCATGAGTTATTTGACTTATTTCTCAAATAACCCCTTTCCCCACTTATTGTTACATATGAAATTTTATTATTAAAATTTGATTATTTTGCTGAAAAAAATTAAAGTTATCTTCTTGGGCATATACTTTTAACATACTCTACTCAACGAACTAGACAAAAAGAAAAATACTGTAATCAACAAACTTGAAATTGGGGCTCAAGAATTTCAATATGGGAAGGAAATGGGTGTTTTGGTCAAAAATGGAGCAATGGTATGTTTCACCCAACAATGGATGCAAGCTCAAAACGCAGGGGCGTGTTGCGTGCGACAAATGGGGACAATGACGTGGCACAGCCTTAGCGGGACACGTAGTATTACGTGGGGGCATGCTGACCTAGCACGTGGAGACGTGATGATGACGTGGAGAAGCTTGAATGGTCCACGCAGGCAATACGTGGGGACGTGCTGACCAAGCACGTGGGGGCGTGATGCTGACGTGGCATCACGTGGGGGCGTCATGGGGACGTGGCCAAGCTTGATTGGTACACGAGGGCATCAAGTGGGGGCGTGCTGAGTCAGCACGCAGGGGCGTCCTGACACGTGGCAGTACGTGATTGGAGTTCGCGGTGAATGCTACTCTATATATAAGGTTGTGGTTGGGTTCATTTTCATGCTGAGGAAGTGTGTGAGTGTTCTTTGAGTGTGTTTCTGGTGTAATGGAAGATACTGCAAAGTTAGTAGTATATCGCGACGGTGAGATAATACGTAATACTCATGAGGGAGTGAGGTTTGTGTGTCAGAATCCGTTTTCGTTTGTGGTTTCATGGACCATGACGTTTATGGAACTTCAGAACGGTCTCTGTCAAAGCATGGAGAACGGTACATTAATGAGAGTGAACAGAATTCTGTACCGGAATCCGGTTATAGTTTTTGGTGGTTTAATACAGTTTGATACCATGCCAACCACTGACGAAGTGACTATGCATAATATGTTTCAAATTCACCGGCAGACTCAGATGCGACAGCCACAGATTGAGCTGTATGTTGAGTTTGAAATCGTAGAGGCGGAAGGGATTCAAAATGACTTATAGGTGGAGGATGATAGAGCTGCAGTGTACGAGGGAATGAGTAGTGACAGCAAAGAGGACTTCGAAGCCACTTATGAAGCCGGTGACGAAGAGCAGGATGGTGATGCGGGAGTTGAGACAGCAGCTGATGTAGTGGTTCACCCATCGATCAGTCAACCAATGAACGTGCCACCTTTTATGCGTGAATTGGATCTCGACGCCATGCATGCACCGGAGTTTCCGGAATATTTAAACATAGGTACGTGATGACCGAATAATATGTTTTCTTTAATATATACTTTGAATTGATTAGTAAACGATGATGGGCACTTTCTATAGGCGTTGCTGATCCCGAGGACGGAGAGTTCCGGATTGGAATGAAATACAGTTCTAGAAAGTCGGTCGTGGCAGCAATTAGAAGTTACACTATCGCTAGAGGAGTTGACTACGACGTGTATGAGTTTGAGCCACAGACGTTCTATGCAAAATGCAAGATGTATGGGCGCGGGTGCGACTGGCTTATCCGAGCCAGCTTGATACGAAAAAAAGGTTGTTGGGAGATACGCAGATACAACGGTAAGCACACGTGCACAACGGGAGTGATTTCACAGGATCATTCCAAGTTGGACTCGGACACAGTTGCTGAGGCTATAAGGCCATTGGTCGAGACTGACCCGTCAATAAAGGTGAAAACTATAATAGCCGAAGTCCAATCAAGGTTCAACTATACCATCAGTTACCGAAAGGCTTGGTTGGCAAAGCAGAAGTCCATAGCGAAAGTTTTCGGTGATTGGGAGGAGAGTTACCAATGGTTCAGAAGATTCCTGGGTCAGTTGTCCAGATAGAAACACGCCCACTCTACAATGAGAATGAAGAGGCGCAAGGGGTAAAAATACTTCATCGCGTATTTTGGAGTTTCAATCCATGCGTTAGGGCATTCAGGCATTGCAAGCCCCTAGTTCAGGTTGACGGAACACACCTATATGGAAAGTACAAAAGTACACTTCTGGTAGCTTTTGCACAGGATGGGAACCAGAACATTGTGCCTATCGCTTTTGCCTTGGTGGAACGAGAGACAGCTGATGCGTGGCACTTCTTTCTAAGGAATCTGCGAACGCATGTTGTAAGAAAAGATGGTGTGGGTATGATCTCGGACCGGCATGAGTCAATTCGAGCAGCAGTAAATCGTTCCGGAGGTGACTGGCAACCTCTAAGAGCATGGTGGATGTTTTGTATAAGGCACATCGGCAGCAACTTCCTACGAGCATTCAAGGTCCCTCACTTGCAAAAGCTTGTGGTCAATATTGGGTATTCAAGAACGGTGGAGGAGTATAACATCAACTATAAGAGGTTCGAAGAGCGAGGCGAGGCATATGCCAGGTGGTGCGATGCCATTGAACTTAGACATTGGGTACTGGCATTCAACGAGGGACATCAATGGGGCCATATGACGACGAACCTTGTCGAGTGCATTAACTCAGTGTTGAAGGGTGCCCGTAATCTACCTGTGTTGGCGCTAGTCCGAGCAACGTATTACCGGTTAAATGAACTTTTTACGCGGAAGAGTGCTGAGTCTCACGAACTCAAACGTGCTGGATATACTTATTCCGTATTCGCACAACAGCGAATAGAGGCAAGTATGCAGCAGGCTGGGAATATAGTTGTCCACCATTTTGACAGACGGAATGAAGTATTTGAGGTGCGCAAAATGACTAGCGAAAAGGTATTAGTCGTTGATCTTGCACGACGTACGTGTGACTGTGGGCACTTTCAGGTGGAACGAATACCATGTCGCCATGTTATTGCTTGCTGTGCTAACCAGCGAATCGATTGGCACGTGTATGTGCATGACGTGTACAAGATGACAGAGGTCCGTAAGGTATATAGATTCGAATTCTCACCGTTAGGTGATGCCGAGACATGGCCTGCGTATGAGGGACCCACATTGGTCGCTAATCCCGCCTTGAGGCGAACGTCGAAAGGTCGCCCAAAATTGACCAGATACTTGAACGAAATGGACTCACGCGACATGCGTGGTCCTCGGATATGCCGTCTCTGTGGTGCTCAAGGACATAGTCGGAGTCGATGTCCTCAGCGTGCTGGATCAAGTGGTGGGGGGGAATGACTTTTATTTTCATTGTGTTTGTATTTTTGAATTTGCATTTTTATAATAAATTTTCTTTTTTGTCTTACTCGTGTTTGTAATTTTAAATTTGAGGTTATCCATTGATGTTTAAGACCATGATAATGTTAACATTTACTACCTTACTAAAGCAAACATACAAATTTTTAACTACGAATAACATCGGCCAACATACAGAACATTAAATACGTATTACATTGAACCCTAGTATGAAATCTAAAAACCCCAACCCGATACTCACTTCTTACGACCCATCCAGCTCAGTACCTTACCCATCATGCCCAGACCTGACTTTGACGGAGTATACCTATCAAGTGGATTTCGTTCCGTCCGTAGGTCATATGGGTGACCTACAGCGGCCGACCCACCTACCTCTTCCCCAAGTGCCGACCCACCCGCCTGTGCTGGCAGTGCCGATCCACCAGCCCCTGCCGGCAGTGCATTACCATAATTAAAATATTTTTCTAATATTTTAATATTATTAATAACAAAGTATATATATTTTTTTAATATTTAGTTATTACTTTAACATTTATATATTAAACTTTTGAATATGTTCAACATACATATTTATTTACAGTATATATATTTTTTATTTTATTAGAGTATTATTTTTATATTTTTATCATAGAGAAATATATTTTTTTAAAAAAATTTAGTATATAGTATAGTATAATATATATTTTATTTTAGTA
>NC_029777.3:11996393-12002107 GCF_000817695.3 Arachis duranensis | reverse complement strand
CCCCCCCCCCCCCGCCTAGTGAGGCGGTCCTAGAATCCCAGCCCGCCCTGCGGGCTGGCGGGCTAAGTCTCCTTTTTTTATTATTAACTACTAAGTAATATATATAATTTCACAATCATATTAATAAATTTATAATTTCTAATGGCATAAAAAATTATATTTTTTATATTCACAAACATTAAAGTCTTTGTAATTATAAATATCTAATAAATATAATTATAAACCAAATTTTCATTCAAAATATGAGTATAAATATTCTCTCCAAAGCAAAATAAATATAATCCAAAACATAATTATAAATATTGTCTCCAAAATAACATAAACATAATTCAAAACACTCAATTTTTATCTTCACACTCTTGTAAGTTAGGTTCGGGGAAATTAGGTTTTGGCAAAAAAATTGCAAAAATACCCCCTCACTAATAAAAACCTTAGCCCGGCGGGGAAGCCCGCCCGCCCCGCCAAAGCCCGCCAAAACCCGCGGTTTAAGCGGTGCGGGTTAGGCGGGCTTTTGCTATTTGGCGGTCCCGATTTTCCAGCCCAACCCGCCTTTTTCGACGGGTTACGCGGGCCGGCCCGGCGGGTTTAGGCCCGTTTGCCACCCCTATGTTATTCATATGGTTGTCTTTGGGCTTGGTGTTTGTACATTATTGGTGGGCTTTGGTGGACTGGTTTAAGCACAAGGCCTTGTGGACTAAAACCCCAATATGCCATGAGATTAACTTGTTATGTGGGCTTCTGATTCTCTTACTTTTAATTGAAACCCACTACCCTTTTTATAATAAAACTTGTATATGTTATGTCCAAAAATAACGTATATGTTGATAGTTTCATCAATAAAAGAAAAGAAAGAGAAATAAAAGAGCCACAATGTAAAAGAAAGAAGTGATGGATGTACAAAATATTAAACTCTTACATTAATTATTCTAGTGAACCCATTATTTTTTAATATGAAATGTTTTTGGAGTTATGCCCTGAAATGGAACCGTGTAGTGTGATGTAGATTTGGGTCTCACAGTGGACGATAAGTATTTTTTGTTTTTTTTTTTTTAATATTTATCAAAATAGCATCTCGCATAGAACTAGAAGAATTGTTTATTTTTTAAAATTTTGAAATTGGATTTCGCAAAGAGCGAAAGAATTTAAATTGTTTTTTAATTAAAACCACAACTTGAAAGTTGTGAGAAAGTAGAAAAAATCATTTTGTTTATTAGTAAAACAAATTGTGAAGGAGTTCTTAATGAAATAGCAAAATCAATTATGCGTCCCAATATGGATAATATGGACCGGACCAGAGGCGGAGCCTCAGCTCATAGTGAAGTGAGAAAAGGGCAATGTTATCTTAAATTTTAATTTTTTACATATAAATTATATATAAATTTTAGTTTAATATTTTTTAAAATTTTTATTTTATTTTTGTTTTATTATAAAAATATTTGTAGTTTTTTTTAATATTTTATCTAGTTTTAATCTGGACCGGACAATTTGATTAATGTGAAAAAAATTGTTATGGCAAGTAAAGGCTTTTTATTTTTAAAATAAAAGTTAGATAAGTGTAATACGAAAAAATAAGGATTTGAGTGGAGAGTGGATCCTCTCCAATAGAAAAAAAATTGGATGGTATTCAGTAGAGGATCTCATCTTTCGTTGTTCTTTTTCCTATTTAATTTTGGTTCTACTTATAGAATTAAAGGTGAGAGATCACGCTTTATTCTTTTAAGTGTTAGAAAAAATGGAGAGGTTTCGGTTTGAGTATATAAATATAAGATTAATAACTGTTTACATAGAAATTGTTAGAATTAAAAGTGAAAGATCACGCTTTATTCTCTCAAGTATTAGAAAAAATAGAGAAGTTCCGGTTTGAGTGTATAAATATAAGATTAATAACCGTTTACATAGAAATTGTTATATAAGACTTAAATAAAATCGATAGTTATGATTTTATGAAAGAGAGAGAGTGAGGAAGAGAAGTAAAAAATCTTCGGATTATTAATGATCAACGGTTCTGAGCTATTCAAGAATTTGAGATTACTGATTTGATAGAGGGAGCCATGTGCCATCAAAAGAGAGAGAGAGAGAAGCCAAGAACTATTGAATCACTGATCAATTGTGGAAGGTTTCTCGAGAAATCAGTACTCTAGTTGTGTTTCGTTTTTTTTTTGTCATTTTTTTAAATTGACACTCACGATTTATTCTGACAGCATTCTATCACATATCCATATATTATACTAAATTTGTATAATGTCGCCATATTATAGCCTTAGTTTTACAATAACCAAACAAATTAGCCGCAAGTAAATGCCATGGAACTTCTACATCCTGAAAATCAAACTAGTTTAAATTAGGAAAGTGAACCAGGACTTAAAAAAATGATCTCGAGACATAACAATACCAACTTAAGCCCCTAACAAACCTGATAAATAATACATGGCAAGCATCTAGATTTAATCAATTTTTGTTAGAATTTGTTAGTGCTTTGTATAGCTCTGTTATAATCAATTTTTGGAGTTATTCTTGATTGCTATGTAAGCAGTATTATATTGTTGAGTGTGTAGGGCTAGTCTTAATATCCATAATCACTTTTAATTAAAGTCATTCATTTTCCAATGGGAAAATACGAGGAGCACAATGGAATATTTGTACAATGTGTACAATGAAGGTTTAAGAAATATTAGAGATATAACTATTAGTGTTACCTTTTCTCATTAATTAAAATTTTTGGAATGAGTGGTATCATGACATGGTATTAGAGCTTTAGAACCGAAAGGTCAAATCAGTTTAAGTTTTGAAAAAATGTTTATTATCCCTATTACTCGAATGGTTATCCTAGATAGAATGAAGATGTTTATTTTGTAACTCATATAACATTATAGCATTGTACAAATAAGCCATGGTCTCCGTAGCGGAACTCTTTTCCAATATTCATTCCAATTCTGTTTCTTCTACTCTATTGCAATCTCTCTTTTGCATTGCACATTATATTTCTTCAGTTTTTCCCTCAAATAAACATGGATGAGAGCATCAATCAGACTTAGAAATATATATTTTATATCATACAAAATATAAAATCAACTATATAGTTTAGTAGCTAAGGATAACATGTAAACAACTTTCATAATCTGAATATGTATCAAGCTTAATTCTTCACTAGTTACTATAATTATTTTGAAATAATTTCTAAAAACTTACATGGACCCAGTTTAACTAATTGAATCAAACTTATTCATTCGTATTTAACTTTAATTTGGTCGAATTTAATAACTACGATAATATATAAGATATGAAAAATAATAAAGAATTAAAAAAAAACTGATCACATTATAATATGTACAGATATAATAAGTAGATATATATAATTTCTCTCATTTTTGTACTGTTAATTCTCCATAAAAAATAAAAAACCTATGTAGTAGTTTTAATTATATGTCTCTATATTATTAACTTGTTACATTATTTAACACTTAGAGTAATTAAAACGAAAATTTATACATAGTATGGACTATATGACTAAGAAATTTGAAGCAATCTGAGTCTTCCAATAGTAGTCAATGGATATTTAAATTCTACTACTCTATGATCTGATCTGTCTGCAATGTTTCCAAATGGATGATGAATGAATGGCCAGTCAAATTAGGGTTTGTCATAACTGCAACTCCTCAGTAAGATTGGCATGTTGCTCAGGTTTCCAACACTTGCTTTTTTTTCTTCTCTCTTTATGGCAGAATGCAGATAGTAAATTACTAAATTTGATCATTTTTTAATTAATGTTTTTATCTCTATCTGCAATAAAATAATAAAAAATAATAAGTTGGAGAATCAGGAATGATGAGTATGATATCCTGGACCTGGAGACAAGAGAGCTAGAAAGAAACATGTCAGTGTGTGTGACAGGTTCAGAACTCAGAATCAAGCAACCTCTGGATGCATGGTCAAGCTACTAATTATTAATATACTAAGGTAGTAGCAATCTATTGGAATTTACAAATACATATAAAGGACACTATTTTTAATAAAATATATTTCTAAAAAAATTTTATTAGTTTACATTTAGAATATCAATGCATGAATAGTTTCTTTTCAAAATTAGGATAACCATTTGAGGGCTAATTTTTTTTATATAGAAAAAATATTGGTGTTTTTGTTGAAAATGGGAGTATTTGGTATAATTACCGATGAGTAGAGTTTTTAGGTGGGAAGTCAACACGTGAGGGCGTGTTGCAACACGTGGAGGACGCGTTGGACACATGGCAGCATTCTGGCCAACACGTGGAGGGTGTGTTAGACACAGGGAGTGTGTTGCACCACGTGGAGAGCGTGTTGCACAATATCCACAATACTGTAAAACACTTCAAATGTCAATATTAAACTAAAACACCATCTTTTTTTCCATATTAAAAATAATTTCTGTCCATTTGAGCATAAAAAAATTTTATTCACTATTTTTATTTAAAATGAGAATCTATCGTTAGAAGGTCAATTTTCAATTTAAAAAATTTTAGTCTCTTCTGTTTTTATTTTTTCAAAATATTAAAAAAACTGAAATTTTATATTTTGTAACTGAAATTTTTAATTTCAATCTTTAATTATTAAATATAATACATAGTCTTAATCTTTCTGAGTCTTTCAAAACAAACCTCACCTTAATGAATACCACTTCTTTTGTAGATGGGGAAAATCTTTCTGAAAAGGGTAAAGTGCGGCCAAAAACAGTGATTTGATGTGGTGGACAAAAGAAGCCGAAAGCTTTGGAAAATGCTACCGCCAAACCAGCTGATCACATTCACATTTACTATATTTGGAAACTGAAAAATGCATGGGTGCCCCAAGGGCCCATTTCAATTGCATAATTATTTAGTAGTACACTTTCTATATTCTTAAAATTGCAAAAATTTTAATGCGCATATTTGCCTCCCTTCCCTCAAATTAATTAAGGATCTATCTCTTTTATTTAATGAATCATGTTAAAGTAAAAAGGCCACACCAAATTTGGAAGAGAAAAAAAAAAACATTATATTATTAATTAGCGTGAATGTACTAACATACTCATCGTCCAAATTATATTTCCATAACCCTAAACGCCCATGCATTTTAATTTCCATGTTTAGCTTGCTTTTGAGAAACTTAGTAGATTAATCAATGAGTTTAATTTCTACTTCATTTCCATCCCTTGGAAGCAAAGTCAAGGAATAAGGGCGTTTAAAGAGTTTCAAAAACTATTTTTTATAGACTTTTAATTTATAAAAAGTTATATTAATATTATTTGATATAATTTTAAAAATACATTTTTAACTTTTTAAAAAATTATTTAAGAGTTTTTGAAAAAAATAAAAGATTTAACTTTTCTCATTTTTAAAAATTATTTTATCATTTTTATTTATTAAAATAATTTTAAAATAAATACTTTTATTATAAAAATTTAAATATAAAATAACTTATTTAAAAATTATTTTAATATAAATTTTTATATTTTATTTTTTTAAAAAAAATTTAATTAAGTTATTTATCAAAACTAATATCCTACCTGAGAAATCATTTATAGCGATGATTTAAAGTAATGTAAACAAAACTTGGCTTCAAAATAAATAAGACAAGGCATCTAATGAAATAAGGGATGGGAATTGGCCTTCTTATTCTTGTTGCTTTTCCCATAAGAAGTGTTTGCCCAAATTAATGGACTCTTAAGATAAAATATCAATGTAATTAAGATCTTGCTA
>NC_029777.3:11966124-11996369 GCF_000817695.3 Arachis duranensis | reverse complement strand
CCTGTTTTGTTAAATAAATAATAATTTTTGTGAATAATGTAAACAATAAATTTTAGAATTGACCCAATAAAATAAAAAATATTCCACTCTTAAATTATCTTATAATTCTTAATATTAGGATAATCATTCGTATACTTAGTGAATTGAACATTTATTCATTGTTAATTTTGTATGAGTAAACTGAATTAAAATAAATAATCATCTAATTAAAAATCAACATAATCATTTACATACCTATTAAATTAAACATCCGATATATCTATTGTTCACATTATTTAATATCCTCATTGTCTACTTATATCTTTTTTAATTAATCTATTAACTTATAAATTTTTTTTCGGTGAGTAATTTTTGTCAAAGAATAGATTTTTTTAACTTTTTTTTTTAAATTATTTAGTAAGTATAATTTTTTACTTTATACTCTTTAAATAAGACATATATATATAATATTAAATAATAAAAACAACCCTTTATTAAACAATTGAAAAAAAATAAAAAAAATCCATTCCGATCCTTGTCATACCTTGTTTATGTTAGCATAGATTTTTTGAAATAGTGAAATATTGAGATTTTTTTTTGAAATAAAAAGTTTAACACAATAAGGTGGAATATTTAAAAAGTTTAGAGTTACAATATAAACATTAAACAAGAAATTATAGTTATCTCTGACATTGTCATTAACAACTAGACGGAATAAAACTAACTCACTCTTTATAGTTTCTAATCGACTTGGTAATAACTTCCGCAACGCATGTTTTTTGATTATTGAAAATCCTGACATTCCTTTTTAACAACGTATTTCAAATGATAGCAAAAAAATCAACCAACTACCTGTTACGTTCGACTTTTTTTACCGGAGCTCCTGTCCAACTCTTAAAGTGTTACTTAATGGTTGCTGAAAAAGACCAAAATTTATTATAGGCGTATAACCAAGCACACTACCACACCTGCCACGTGAACTCACAGCCAATGAATAAGTGGAAATCATTCTCAAGTTTTTTTTTACATAAAATACAAATTATATCTCTGTGATTAATAATGTCCAATCTAATCAATCTTTTCTTAGCATTGACCCTGCTAACTAACATAAATCAGGTGAATAACTCAACTCTTGGTGGTATTAGTCCTCTTCATATAGATCTAGTGAAACTATAACTCGTAATGTCTTTTGGAGAGTCTCAGCCTGCAAAGCTTGCACAAATAAATTAATAAAATAAATTTTTGATCTATCAAATTTTCATACTATTCTGTCATCTTTTTCACTTGTTAATTTGACAAATTGTAAAATTTTATAAAGTTGGTTAATTAATTCTAACTCTTATTAAAATAGTACTTCTCTCCAATAAAAATTTTATATTCATTTCAATCCATCGTAGAATCTATAATCCCCTATTATAGATCCGACTTAATTTAAAACCGAGAAATATTGAGATTGATTTTACTAATCTATTATTCTTAATATATATATACCAATATGCCTCATCAGTCTATACATAGGTTTTAGATTTTGCATGCTGTCAATCAACAAGTTTAATTTAGAGTTCAGGCATTAATTCTTGCTGTCATCATGGACGTATCGCTAATTGGAAATTTAGCATTAAATTATACGAAGATCGTTGACCTTTATTTTGAAACGAACATCACCTCCTTCTCGTGGCATAGAACATTATCCATGCACCCTCATGCCTCTTTGGCTAGTTGACATTCTTAACTAATCAAATTATTGCAATTAATTAATTGAATCTTGTGGGTAATTAAAGATACCCTTTAAGAAACAAAAACAATAAACAAAATCTAAAACATCATTAATTTATAATATTGGATGAAGGGAGAATCTTGCCCTTGTTAGTCTGTTCAAGGAAGGTATTCTTTCAATCTGAGTTTTTTTTTTAATTATTTTTTGGTTTTCTATTCAGAGAACTTATTATTATTTTTAATAAAATAAATAAAAATTATATATGATTAATATATATATATATATACATACAAAAAAATTTATTTATATATTAAAATTAATTATTAAAATTAATTATTATATAGTTAATAACTTATTTTTAATATATATTTTATATTAGTAGATGATTTTAACATTTTATTATTATAATTGATATATACTATAGTTGTGGTCAGCTTATATTTGATTAAAATTAGGATGCATTGAACTTAATCACAAGGATAACATGTCACAATCATAGAAAGTGTAAAAAATTGCAGTACCGTAGACCAAAGAGTAAGATAATCAACAAGCAAAGAGATTTACATGATTAACAGATTTATAAAATGAAATACCCGCATTTTCAACTTGTTAAATTTATGTCTGGATTAAGTTTTTTATTTAATTTAAATAAGTTGTTCAAAAATTTGAAGTACTAAATAATGATTATATATTTATATTATTGCGCGTCGAACTACTCTGGGCTATGGTATCTTATCACTGGAAGCAAACTACAAAAAATGCAATTTGGAATATTAAATGCTCCCCATTCATTTTCAAAGATGAAGAATAATCACTTATGTCAACATCCAAAGCCTTTTTTTATTCTTTTTTTTTCCCAATTTCTCAAACTACATACTCGGCTCACTTGAGAGTTGAGATTAGCCATTAAAATTTTTTGGAGAAAATTGATTAGTAAGTAATAGTTGCTTGTAGAAACTATTGCCATATATGAAAGTATTAAACACTTTTTTCTTATTAATTAAGAAAAAAGAATTTTTCATAATTCACGACATATAACTTGTTAAAATCATACGCCTTTAAAATAATTAGAAATAAATTTCAACTTATACATACTAATGGTTTTTTTCGTTCATGAGTTAATTCCATGTAAGGGTGTATATGGGTCGAACCACACTGGGTTTGGCTTAACTCAGATTTGGCTTGAAATATAGACCGGGCCTAATGTTTGGACCTTAACCCGATTCTAGACCCGATGAAACCTACGCACATTCGGGTCGGGTGAAAACTAGGTAAAAATCGGGTGAAAACCGGGTCTTTAGCATATAAAAATTACCTAATCTCCAACTTTTATTTCACAATTCACATAGTAAAATTCACTTAAAAAAATATAACAAAAACCAACCTTTCTCTAAAATTAAAGCATAACCATAATCAATACTAATATTGTCTAACACCAAATATTAAATCAATACAAATAACACAATATTATGCATTAGTGTAAAGTCTTATGCATTTTAAACATAAAACATTAACTTATAATATTATAAATGACTAATAACACAAAATATTAAGGTTTACAATATTTAAATTTCACATAAGAATAGTCATCATCCAATATAAAATATTAATTGTGTATGATGACCGGGCCATCGGGCCGAATTCAGATGACCTGAGCTATGCCCCGGATCCGACCTGAAATAATGACCGTGTCTATTTTTGAGACCCTTACCCGACCCTAAACCCGATGAAATCACACTAAATTAGTCCCTAATGTGTTCGGGGCCAAGCCGGGTCTTCGGGGCGGGCCGGGCCATGTACACCCCTAATTCCATGTATATTTTAGCTTCGTAAAATTATGATTAGAAATATATTTATTGTTACGGCCTGGCCCATGCCACTCGCGGGTCGACCCGACCCTCTGATGACCCGACCCGAACAGTCGGGCACGTACCGCTCGCTACGCGACCCGGACACGCGTCCTTGACAACTCTCCACTGCAGCTGTGAGGAAGCTTCGAGGAAAGTGGGCCTGTCCTTGAAGGGCCCACCTCTGACACGGTATAAATGGGGAAGGACCTGCCCTTCCACCAAGGTACGTCACACACTGCCTTACCCTCTTTTTCGCCTGCACATTCGACTGACTTGAGCATCGGAGTATCATTGCAGGTGACACCCCCCTCTTCGTCGAGAGCTCGGAACGTCGGTTCCCCATCTTGTCCTCCCGACCCATTCTAGATCACGCCCCAACGATCCACACGAGGATCACTCCAAACCGTCTGGTACCCGACCTACTGAACATTGGCGCCGTCTGTAGGGAACCACGCGACTGAATGGAGATCGTGCCAGGTCCAGGAGACCAAGGCCGCCCGGGAGGTCTTGAGGGGGCCGCCTCCGTCGCCTACCCCCGAGAGCAGTTAAGATCCCCTCCACGACGAACCGAGCCACAACAAAGAGTCCATGAAAGACGCCCCTTCGGGGAAACGGGTAGCGATAGCGCCATGATAATGCAAGAGTTGCGCCATAGGGTGCAGAACCTGGAACGCCAATTAGCGGATCAGGAACGTCAACAAGAGGCCTCCGACCCTGACTACTCCCAATCCCCCGAAAGTCGAGGCAGAGCCTCCCACCGAAGCAATCGCTCCCGACTTACTCCCGTCTCAGGATCGGAATCGGAAAGTAGCCGGGAGGACCAGGAACGTCCTAGGAGACGAAACGATACAATCATCTACGCTCGGGGTAAACGAGCGTGTGTCATGAGACGAGACCGTGAAAATGGAGAAGAGAGGTCCGAGAGAACGCGATGACCCGTCATCATGGGCGCCACCCCATTCCACCATTCTATCCTCGAGGTTCGGTTGCCAAAGCACTTTGATAAACCAGCGGACATGAGGTATGACGGGATACAAGACCCGAATGAACCTAGAGGGAGTGGGAGATGAGGTAAGGTGTCGCACTTTTCCGGTCACCCTGGCTGGCCCTGCGATACGGTGGTTCAATAGCCTCCCGCAGGGCTCCGTGGCCGGTTTCTCGGACATCAGCCGCGCCTCCTTAGCACAATTCACCACCAGAATCGCAAAGGCAAAACACCCGATCAATCTGCTCGGCGTCACTCAGAAAGCCGACGAGACGACCAGAAAATACCTAGATCGTTTCAATGACGAATGCTTGGAAATAGAGGGGTTAACGGATTCGGTGGCGAGTCTATGCCTGACCAATGGACTTCTCAACGATGATTTCAGAAAGTATCTCACCACTAGGCCAGTCTGGACGATGCAAGAGATCCAAACGGTGGCACGCGAATACATTAACGATGAGGAAGTCAGCCGAGTTGTGGCTGCCAACAAGCGGCAACCCTCGTACACTCAGCCCAGGAAACATGGCAACGAAGAACGACAGAAGGAGCACGCCAGAGATGGCGGCCCGAGCAGAACACCTAGACCATTTCCCCGTGTGGGGAAGTTCACCAACTATACCCCCCTCACTCTCCCCTTCATGGAAGTCTACCAATAGATAGTTGAGAAGGGAATCTTGTCGAAGCCCCGTCCACTGAAGGATCGGACTGGCGGTAACAAAATCCTGTACTGCGATTACCATAAAGGCTACGGACATAAGACGCAGGACTGTTTCGACCTAAAAGATGCGCTTGAACAAGAAATTAGAGATGGAAAACTGGCTGAATTCTCCCATCTCATCAGGGAACCGAGGAGACGTGGTCGTGACCAAGACGGGGAAGACAGGTCCTGAACAGCGAAGCAGCGGCAAGAGCCAAGGGACGAGGACCAAGGTCTTACCATAGTAAACATAGTGATCGCGAAGAACACAGCCCCAAGATCAAGATCAGCACACAAAAAAGACACGAAAGTTCTGGCGATCTCCTCTTCACCCTCACAAAGTTCTAAAAGGGCCCCGTCCATTTCCTTCGGACCAGAAGATCAATGGTTCAACGAGATCCTGGAAAATCCCCCCATGGTCATTACGGCCCGGGTGGGAACCGGCCTCGTCAAACGAATTCTTATAGATACAGGGGCAGACTCAAACATTATGTTTCGAAACGTTTTTGACGCGTTGGGGCTACGAGACACCGACCTAATGACTCACCAACACGGTGTCGTCGGGCTTGGCGATCACTTCATCAAGCCAGATGGCATAATTTCTCTACCGGTTTTCCTAGGAGGTGAACAAGGACGGAGATCGGTTATGGCCGAGTTCGTAGTTCTACAAGACTCCACAGCTTACAATATCATCTTAGGGAGGAAGACCATCAATGAGGTCGGCGCAGTGATCAGCACAAAACTGCTCATCATGAAGTTTGTCACGGACAACGGATTTGTAGGGTCCATAAAAGGAGAGTTGGAAACGGCGATCGCTTGCGACAATGCCAGTCTCTCCCTGAGGAAAAAATCCAAAGAAGCGTCAGGAGTGTTTCTTGTCGACTTGGACGCCCGGATCGACCACAACCCCAGACTTGAACCAGAGGGGGACCTAGAGAAGTTCAGAGTTGGGGACACAGAGGAAAAGTTCACATTCATTAACAGAAACCTCCCACATGAATTGAAAGAACCTTTGGTAGAGATGATCAGAGCCAACGGCGATCTGTTCGCCTGGACGCCAGCTGACATGCCAGGCATAGACCCACATCTTATGTCGCACCACCTGGCCGTCAAACCTGAAGCCCGGCCAGTGGCTCAAAGGAGAAGGAAGATGTCGCAAGAAAGGGCAGAGGAGGTGGCCAGGCAAACGGCCAGCCTCCTAGAAGCAGGTTTTATCCGAGAACTAGACTACTCGGATCTTAACAAGGCGTGTCCCAAGGACAGCTACCCCCTTCCTAACATTGACGCGCTCGTCGACGCGGCGGCAGAATACCGGTACCTTAGCTTCATGGACGCCTATTCCGGCTACAATCAGATAACGATGCACCGGCCTGACGAGGACAAAACAGCATTTATAACCCCAAAAGGAATCTATTGTTACACGGTGATGCTTTTTGGCTTGAAAAATGCAGGAGCTACATATCAGAGATTGATGGATAAGATATTCAACGATCTCATAGGAAAGACGGTGGAGGTCTTTATGGATGACATCCTCGCAAAGAACACCCAGCCAGATGATCTCCTGGGAGACTTTGGAAATGTATTCGCGTCCCTACGAAAAAACGGCATGAGGCTCAATCCACTCAAATGTGCCTTCGTCATGGAGGCCAGGAAATTCCTGGGTTTGATGATCACCCAAAGGGGGGTAGAAGCCAACCCCGAAAAATGTCAGGTAATACTACAAATGAAGAGCCCAGGCTGTATCAAAGACGTCCAGAGGCTAACAGGGCGGCTCACCACACTATCTCGCTTCCTCGGGGCATCGATGGCAAAAGCTCTACCCTTTTTCAATCTGATGAGAAAAGGGATAGCATTCGAGTGGACTCCCGCATGCGAGGAAGCATTCAAACACTTCAAGGACATGCGAGTGGACTCCCCCGTACTCGGAAAGCCCAAGGTCGGAGAACCACTTTACCTATACTTGGCCATAACGGAGGGAGCACTCGCGGTAGTCTTAGTGCGAGAAGAAGGAAAGGCTCAACAGCCAATCTACTTTGTGAGTAGGGCACTACAAAGAGCAGAGACAAGGTACAGTAAGCTGGAAAGACTAGCACTAGCACTCCTGACCTCTTCTCGCAGACTGAAGCAATACTTCCAGGGCCATCGGATAGTCGTGAGAACGGACCAAGGAATCTGTCAGGTGCTCCAAAAACCTGATTTAGTAGGAAGAATGATGACTTGGGCTATTGAACTCTCCCAGTACGACCTACAATATGAACCTCGGCACGCAATTAAGGCACAAGCAATGGCCAACTTCTTGGTAGAGGTAACAGGGGGCCCCACCGAGGAGAAGGGCACACGGTGGAGACTTCATGTTGACGGAGCCTCCAACCAAAAGTCAGGGGGAGCCGGGGTCATCTTGGAAAGTCCTACCGGGGTCATCTTGGAAAGTCCTACCGGGGTCGTATACGAGCAGTCGATCAAGTTTGAGTTCCTAGTATCAAATAACCAAGCGGAGTACGAAGCACTTTTGGGAGGTCTGACCCTAGCTCGTGAAGTCGGGACAACGAGGCTTGAGGTTTGCAGTGACTCACAGATTGTCACCTCGCAGGTAAATGGGAACTACCAGGCCAGGGATTCACTGTTGCAAAAGTACCTGGAGAAAGTCAGAGAATTGAGTGATCACTTCGAGGAGATCACGGTCCAACACGTTCCGAGGGAAAGAAACACACGAGCGGACCTCCTATCCAAGTTAGCAAGCACAAAATTGGGAGTAGGCAACCGATCTCTCATCCAAGGCATGTTAAAGGAACCGGAAGTTACCCTCCATTTGACGGAGGCGAACCCCTCTTGGTTAGATCCGATCACCGAGTTCATCAAAAACGGCAGACTCCCTGACGATGAGAAAGCAGCTAAAGCGTTAAAAAGGGAGGCAGCCAAGTACACGATCGTACAGGGGCAACTATTCAAAAGGGGACTCAGCCAACCCTTGTTGAAGTGCCTACATTCCGAGCAAACTGATTACGTACTCAGGGAGGTCCATGAAGGATGATGCGACCACCATATCGGGGGTAAAGCCCTAGCAAGGAAGCTGATCCGAGCCGGATACTACTAGTCGTCAATGATGAAAGACTCTCAGGAGTTTGTAAAGAAGTGCACTAAGTGTCAAGAGAACGCCAACTTTCACAGAGCACCAACTTCCGAGCTAAGCCTACTCACGACATCCCAACCTTTTGCCCAATGGGGAATCAACATCCTCAGTCCTTTCCTGGTGGGCCCAGGACAAGTTAAATACCTCATAGTCGCCATCGACTACACTAAGTGGATAGAGACCGAAGCACTAGCCAGTATATCATCAGCCAATTGCAGGAAGTTCATGTGGAGGCAATTGATAACTCGGTTCGGGATCCCAGAAGTCGTTATCTCGGACAACGGGACACAATTCACCGACAAGAAGTTTGCAGAATTCCTCAGTGGCTTGGGTATAAAGCAGAAGTTCTCTTCAGTAGAGCACCCCCAAACAAATGGGCAGGTCAAATCTGCAAATAAGGTAATCTTACAGGGCCTCAAAAAGTGACTCGGCAACAAGAAAGGCGCATGGGCCGATGAGCTCGCTTCAATCCTCTGGTCCTACCATACAACCAAGCAGTTTGCCACTGGAGAAACCCCTTTCCGCTTGACATATGGAGTAGACGCCATAATACCCGTGGAAGTCGGCGAACCAAGCCCGCGACTACTTTTAAAATGAGTAGAAGAAGCAGTGGAGAAAGACCTGATAGATGAGGCAAGGGAGACGGCGCACTTGACAGAAGTAGCGCTAAAGCAAAGAATAGCCCTACGTTATAACACCAAAGTGCTCAGGAGAGAGTTTGAAAAAGATGACTTAGTCTTGCGACGCAATGACATAGGGCTCACGACCCGAGGGGAAGAAAAGCTTGCGGCGAACTGGGAAGACCATACAGGGTCAGAGAAGTGCTTGGCAAAGGAGCATACAAACTAGAGAAGCTGGATGGCAGGGAGATACCGAGAACTTGGAACGCAGGTAACCTGAGAAGATTTTATTCCTAGCTCGAACACACCGACTAGGTGATTCAACGGTTTTTAAGTATTCACTATGGCTTAAACACTTACTATGAATATATCTTTGTTTAACTGACGATTAATGTTCACTTAACGTATTCTGCTTTTCCATCTTCATTACGCAATACGCCCCTCATAAACGAGTAATGAGCGATTGGGGTTGATGTGTGGAAAATGATCCAACACAAAACTCACCGGCAAGTGTACCGGGTCGCATCAAGTTATAAAACTCACGGGAGTGAGGTCGATCCCACATGGATTGAAGGATTGAGCAATTTTAGTTTAGTGGATGATTTAGTCAAGCAAACAAAGATTGATTTGAGTGATTTTGTATCCAACTGTAAGTAAATAGTAGGAAATGTAAAGGGAGATGGATGAATTGCAGAAATTAAAGAGAATTGAAAGTAAATGTACTGAATCTTAAAGAACAAGAAATTAAATGACTGAAACTTAAAGTGCAAGAAATGTAAATTGCGGTAACTTAAAGTGCAAGAAATATAAATTGCTTGAATTGAAAAGGGATTTGAGGACTGGGAATTCAGAATTTAAGCAAGGGAAATTAAATTGCAACAATTAACCAAGCAAGAGATGAATTGAAATTGACTAGATCTTCAAACAGCAAATGGAAATTCAATTGCAGCAGTTGTTCAGCAGAAGAACCAAAAAGAAAATTAGATCTCAGGACTCCAGAGACTAGATAGCAGAGTCTAGATCTCAATTGCCTTTCTAGATCCAAGTTCACAAAGCAATTAAAGAGAAATTGAAGATTGAAGCAGTAAAGGAATTTGAATTTAACTCAATTATGCAGTAAGAAAATTAAAGAGATCTTAAATGGAGATTGAGACAGAAGTTCCTCAATTCTTCACACTCAAGACTCAGAAAAAACCCAGTAAAGAAAACAAAAAGATCAGAGGAAGAAGAAGTGAATTCTCTCCTCCAATTCTCAAGCTATTGCAGAAAACAAAAAAAATTTGAAAAAATGAGCTTTCAAGTTGACTCAGGATTTAAAAATGGAAGTGAAGGTAAAAAGTAAAACTTCTAAGTAACAAAAAGAGAAAAAAAAGGCCCATCCTCTAATCCTAACTAACACCTATTTATACATTTTCTATTTTTGTTCTAAGAATTTTGAGTGGGCTTGAAAGATGGGTGAAGAATTGAATTAAATTGGATTTTTTTAGGTGAGTTTCAGCCCATGTTGCTCCCAGGAGGCTGCTATGCTCTTGTGGAGAGCAGAGCAGTGAAGCCTTGCATGGGGATCCAATTAGCGCGCCAAGTGTGGGAGGGGCACCAGGGGATTACCCTGCCCTTGTGGAGAGCGGGGCAGTGGTGTCATGGTGCGTGCCTTGCCTCCCTGCCCGTGTCAATCATGCGCGCGCCCAAACTCCTGGCCGTGTCAAGTGCGCCTCATTTGCGCTAAGGAATGCTGCTCTGCCCTCCTTGTGGGCAGCGTAAAGCTTTCCTTGTTCTTGGGTGAGGTCCCAAGTTCGAAACCTTGGGAAGGCATGCTGGCTCTTTTTCTTTGTGAAGGAAATAAGGGTGGCGCATGCAAGGAGTGGAGGTGCCTTAGGTTCGAAACTTGGGGATGACATTTTGGCCAAGTGTGGCTCATTTTTCCTTGTTAGTGGTGCTACTTCCTTCCCTTCATGTGCTTGGGTTTGAAACCCATGGGTGGCACTTGGAGTTGATTTTTCTTGGATTTTCTTCAAGAGGAGCCCGAAATTGCTCTTGAGGAGGGCAGGACAGAATTTTTCCTTCCCTTGTTTCTTGGCCTAGAATTGTGCTCCGCTCTCAAGGAGGGCAGGGCAGTGAAGCCTTGCATGCTTGGTTCGTTGTTGTGCTCCCTTGGAGAGCAGCGTGCTCTTGGGGAGAGCAATGTGGCTTCCTCCTTCAATGTTACGCCACACTTCTTCTTCTTTTGCCACACTATTTTCTTCCTTTGGCCACACTTCTTAAGCCACGCTTCCTTCTTCTCTTCTTTTCTTCACCTACAAATAATCAAAACAATCAATCAAAGTATCACTAAATTCACAAGGTTTATAAATCAATTAAAAATTAATTAAATTTAGCTTAAACCTCATGATTTAGCATCAATTAAATGGTGGTTGTTTGATTCAAATAAAACATGCATTTCCACTCTAAATTACTTACTTATAGTGCAAGAAAGTGCATAAAAACTAGTAAAACAAGTGAAATTAGCTTGAAAAATAGGCATATGATGACTTGTCATCAGGGGTGTTCAAATCCAAACCGATCCAAATTAAACCGCTTATCCAATCTAATCCAAACCGAAAACCGATTAAAACCGCACTAATTCGGATTTGATTGGATTCTATTTTTTGTAAACCGCTGGATTGGATCGGATTTCGGATCTACTTTTCATAACCGATCCCATCCAATCCAAATCGCACAATGTGCTATAATATTATTATTTTATTATTATATTTACAATTATATTTATAACATGTTCAATTTGTTATATATTTTTCTATTTTATACCCCTTCCCTTGCCCCTATCGAGAAATAGAACTAACTAATCCTAAGGCAAAGGGTCGAGAAACTCAACGCCACTATTCTTGAACAACTTGGAGTCGGGCCTTCTTTTCACACTATTACGGATACGAAAATAATGGGAAAAATATGATTCGATTGTCAACTGCTCCTATCGGAAATAGGATTGACTACGGATTTGAGCAATAGCACATAATTTCAAAAAACCCGTACGATTTTCCCGATCTAAATAAAGCAGGTTTTCCATGAAGAAGATTTGGCTCAGCATGTTCTATTCGATACGGGTAGGAGAAGAACCCGACTCGGTTTCTTTCCCCCCCACATGGATAAAAGTATATAAACTGGAATTAATTCCAATTCCCACATCATGTATTATTATTATTTAATAAATATTTTATGTTTAAAATATTATTTATTTATTTATTTTAACTAACCTATAATTTTATTTCTATTGTTATATTATCGTTGGCTTTTTAAGATATGTTAAGACTTGTTATATCATTGTTGATTATTTAAAATTTGATGTTAAGACTTGTTATATGTATTTAATTTTTTTATTTAAAAAGCCGCAAATCCAAACCGATCCAAACCGCTTGTAATCGGATCGGATCGGATCGAATTTTCAAAAAAAGTTTATCCAATCCAAACCGCACCGCACATAAATTAAGCGTTCATATCGGATGACTTTTTCTCTTAAAACCGAACCAAACCGCACCGCAAACACCCCTAATGAGTGAGACAACAACATGGCACCCCGGGACTGATCACCCCGGGAGCCAATCAAGTTAAAAAGGCATGATAAACGACCAGGATAACAATAAAAGCGCAAAGTGGCCTCGCTCAAGATACCAACATAACGGTAAACGAATAAACAAACAACGAGCAAACGGAAACAACATGCTACTGGATAAAATAAAGAGTATATGTCCACAAACCGACCAAACGGCTAACAAAGTAAAGTTTCAAAAGCTCTACAACGAATCTACAAAAAGCACAAGACACAACAAATCACTTCCTAGGTATATCGACAATCTTGCCGTCCTTGATTGTCTTGAAAATGCCAATTGCCGATATGTCGAAATCAGGAGCAATGATCTTTACCTGAGCCTTGAGAACCTCTTCGGTCATGAAGATCGCATTCTTCCCTTGCTCTCTAACCTCCTTATGCTTCTTCTTGAATTCCTCGGCCTCGTCCCGGGCAGTCTTAGCGGCCGCAACGGCTCTATCCCGTTCCTTCTCCAAAACGACCACTCGACCTCGCGCACCTCTTAGCTGGCTCTTCAAAGTCATCTCCTACTCAGTCAGAAGAGACACAGAAGCATCGGCAGTCTTCAACTTCTCTTCGGCGGATACAGCATTCTCCTCGGCAGTCTTAAGCTTATCTCCCGCCTCGGCCAGCTGCTCCTGAAGTGTTTCAACTTGAGCCTTGAGCTTATTATTGGCTGTGGTGGCGGTCTCGAGTTTCTGACGAAGCGACGCTATACCCAACAGCTCGAACTTAGCCTTCCGAGCTATGGCTACGCCGCGAAGAAGGGTCCGATACATCCACCGTGCCTGCCCCGCTAGGTCGGTACCATGAAAATGTTCCTCCGTGCCGGGTAATAGTTGAAAATCTATGAATGACCCAGCATTGAAATTCCTCTCCATCACGGTAAGGACCCCTTCAGGGCTGGAATGCGATCTTTGCCTCTTTGGGGTAGGAATGACCCTCAAATCATCTTCCTCAGCCTGGTGAGCAGATGACAAGTGCCCGGTATCGGCCACTTCCTCGAGAACGGGGGAATCACGCGCCGTGCATACTTGCTTATCCGACATGACGACGTCCGGAGGCGTGGGCACCGCTTGTTCCCCCTTGTTCCCAGAAGGAGCCACCGGCTGCTCCTCAGCTTTTTCCCCATCACTTTCCACAAGGAAAGTCTTGTACAGATTTTCAAGGCCGGTCACTTCGACAGACATCCCCACTGCAAACAAGAGATAAACAAGCGAATCAGTAGTCAGCAAACCAAAAGCAAAACAAGCAAGTGTGCAAAAGACAGCGCGACATCAAAGACTCACGAATATAATCACGAGCGACCTCCCGACTACCCATAAGGAGATGGGGATTCACATGATTTCTCCCAAAAATAGCCCACAACACATCGGCAATCTTTCGGTCCGTAGCCGACATCCCCTTATAAGTCACGTTTATGAAGGCGTTGGACCCCGCTCCAAAACTCCAGTACATCGGGATGAGGTGTTCTCTTTCCAACGACAGCCAAAAGAGGTGCCGACCCTTAACCGGCCGAACCTTAAAATACTTGTCCTTGAACCCATGATAGGAGTCCTCAAACAAGCCAAATATCCTCCGCCCTTGGGCAGAACGAAAGGACATGAACCCTTTCCTCGCTTTCCCCTCCTTGGAAGGGTTCGTAAGGTTAAAAAAGAAAAGGAAGACGTCAACAGATATCGGCAGTTCCAAGTACTCGCACACCATCTCGAAACAGTGAATCGAAGCCCAACTGTTCGGATGCAACTGTGATGGCACCACCGATATCCGACTAAGGAGACCCATTTGGAAGGCAGAAAAGGGGATCCGAACCCCCACTTGAGTGAACATGGCCTTATAAAACCAGCTCCAGTCGGCAACTCGGGGTGCGTGAAAGTTGAGCTCATACAATCGCTCATGGGGGGCAGGAACAAAAACGTTATAGTTAGCCTCCTCGTGCTTCTCCTCACCCATCTGATTCGGGGAGTCCCTGAGGTCGGAGACCACCCAAGCATACGGGTCATAACCCCCGGCAGAGGTAGAATCTTGAGACATGACACGAGGCATACCTACAGTGGGGGTACCACTCAATTAGTCTAACAGATCGGGAACTCAAAAAAACCCAGAAACTATGATTAACTTGTTCTACAACCCAAACTAAACATGCCTGAAGTTAAACCCAAACAGAGCCTATCCCAAGATGGTAACCCCCTAACGCACCTACTTGACATTAGAAAGATATCTATCTTACAAAACCAAACAACGAAACAGCAAGCACATGCAGTAAACATGCAAGAAAGCATTGAAGCAGAAGAAAGAAGGGATTGATGGTTACTTGGATTGATTGCAAAAACTTGAAAAAGAGAAGGACGTGCAAAAATGCCGGAATAAGTCTTTGGATAATGAGGATTGCAGAAGGAATAGATTGGAGAAGTAAGAGTGGGAAAGAAAAACCAATGCAAAACTATTTAAAACTGCTAGAAAGGGAGCGCGAAAGGCCTGGGGGCAAAATGGTCTTTGCGCACAGGGTTTTCCAACCATTATGAGTATTTAATGCTCTACGCGAGGAATGAGGCGACAGATGATCACCCCAACAACGAACGGACACGCATGCAAGGCGCGCGTTCCCCCCACGGGCAACCAACTCGGCGACAACGAACAAAAAGATAACACGCCACTAACAGCCCGTGCGGCTAATTGCCGGCGCGTTGGGGGCACTGTTACGGCCTGGCCCAGGCCACTCGCGGGTCGACCCGACCCTCTGATCACCCGACCCAAACAGTTGCGCACGTACCACTCGTTACGCGATCCGGACACGCGTCCTTGACAACTCTCCACTGCAGCTGTGAGGAAGCTTCGAGGAAAGTGGGCCTGTCCTTGAAGGGCCCACCTCTGACATGGTATAAATGGGGAAGGACCTGCCCTTCCTCTAAGGTACGTCACACACTGCCTTACCCTCTTTTTCGCCTGCACATTCGACTGACTTGAGCGTCGGAGTGTCATTGCAGGTGACACCCCCCTCTTCGTCGAGAGTTCGGAATGTCGGTTTTCCATCTTGCCCTCACGACCCATTCCAGATCACGCCCCAACCATCCACACGAAGATCACTCCAAACCGTCCGATACCCGACCTACCGAACAATTATTTATGTATTTTTTTATGTCAATTTAAGATTTAAAAAAAATAATATTATAACATGATATCATAATTTTTATAATTAAAAAATTTAAAATTTAATTTTTATTAAATTAAAAGAAAATTTATACAAAAAAAAATATATTAAAAATATAACTATTCATATATTTCTTTTTATTAATTTATTTAAAAAAATAGTAACATGAGAATTATACAACAGTATTTGCTTGGATGTGATCCATATACTGGATCGGAGTTGGGTGACCTAATTTTACTTGAATCAATAAAATATAACCCAGACCAGGAAGAGATAACCTCAACAACTAATAAATCTATATCTATACCAAAATAAAATAAAATAAAATAAAAGGATGGTACCATTTGTTATAAAATAACTAAATAAATAAATAAGGAAGAGATAACAAATATAAAATAAAAAAATATAATTAGATAATAATATTAACCACAGTTACAATCTTAATATAAAAGACATGATACTTATATATTTATATATATGTATTAACTTATGAAAGAAAAAGAGAGAGAGTTTTATATATAATAGAGAGAGAAAATTCTTATTGATTGTAGTGTATAACCTCCTATTTATACATGTACAAGAGTTCTCATTTTCCTCTTTCATTAAATGTTATTTCCTTGGTAATATGGCACTTCACTATAGGAAAGTTAAGCCATCCAAGTCATACGTGGTCAATGGTCATCCACTTCACACTTATCACAATACTCCCCATTGGATGACCATTTAGGATTATTGCATCGTTAAAACTTTACTAAAGAAAAACTCAATGGGAAAAAACCTTAGTGAAGGAAAAAGAGTACAATATCCTTTAGTGATGGAGACTGCCTCATTGAAAACCTTGTCAAGAAAAACCCAATGAGAAAAAACCTGACCAAGGAAAAAAGAGTATAGTCTCCCCCTCTTGCCGACATCATTTAATGTCTCGAAATCGGCGAATCCCAATCTCATGTACCAATCTTTCAAAGGAGGATTTTGAGAGTGACTTTGTAAATAAATCTGCTAGATTATCACTTGAGTGGATCTGTTGGATATCAATTGTTCTTTGATTTTGAAGATCATGAGTGAAGAAGAATTTGGGAGAAATATGCTTTGTTCTATCACCTTTGATGTATCCGCCTTTAAGTTGAGCAATGCATGCTGTATTATCTTCAAACAGGACAGTTGGAGCTATCTTATGATCAATCAATCCACATGATGACAGAATATATTGAATCAGGCTCCTCAGCCAAAAACACTCGCGACTAGCTTCATGAATTGCTAGTATTTCAGCATGATTAGAGGAGGTTGCTGCTATTGTCTGTTTCGTAGACCTCCATGATATAGCTGTACCACCATATGTGAATAGGTATCCTGTTTGAAATCTCCCTTTATGTGGATCAAACAAATATCCAGCATCTGCATAGCCAACTAATTGTGACTTGGATCCATAGGGATAAAACAATCTCATATCAACCGTTCCATGAAGATATCGAAAGATCTGTTTGATTCCACTCCAATGTCTTCTGGTTGGAGAGGAACTATATCTTGCAAGTAAATTCACCGCGAATGATATGTCAGGTCGCGTATTATTAGAAAGATACATTAGCGCTCCAATGGCACTAAGATATGGTACTTCAGGACCAAGGATATTTTCATTCTCTTCCTTAGGACGGAATTGATCCTTTTCCACATCAAAAGATCTTACGATCATTGGGGTACTCAAGAGATGTGACTTATCCATATAAAATCTTTTCAAGATCTTATCTGTATATGTTGTTTGATGAATAAAGATTCCATTTTTTACATGCTCGATCTACAGGCCAAGACAAAATTTAGTTTTTCCAAGATCTTTCATCTCAAACTCTTCTTTTAGAGTTTTTAAAATTGTTGGAATCTCTTCAGGAGTTCCAATGATATTTAAATCATCAACGTACACAGCAATTATAATGAATCCAGATGCAGTTTTCTTTATGAAAACACAGGGGCAGATATCATTATTCTTGAATCCGTTTTCGGCCAGATACTCAGTAAGACGATTATATCACATTCGTCCAGATTGCTTTAGACCATATAAAGATCTTTGCAATTTAACTGAGTATAACCCTTGCGAATATTCACTGAATGGTTTAGATATCTTTAGTCCTTCAGGGACTTTCATATAGATATCCCGATCTAATGAGCCGTACAAATAGGCTGTTACCACATCCAATAAGTGCATATGCAGTTTATGATATGCAAATAAACTGACCAAATAACGCAATGTTATCGCAACCACTATAGGGGAATACATTTCTTCATAATCTACACCGGGCCTTTGTGAAAAACCTTGTGCCACAAGTCGGGCTTCGTAACGCACAACTTCATTTTTCTCATTTTGTTTTCTCACAAATACACACCGGTATCCAACAGGTTTTACATCTTCAGGTGTACGGACTATAGGTCCAAAGACTTCACGTTTTGCAAGTGAGTCTAATTCAGCCTTCATGGTTTCTTTCTATTTTGGCCAATCATTCCTTTGTCGACATTCTTCGACTGATCTTGGCTCAAGATCCTTAGTTTCATGCATGATATTCAATGCCACATTATATGCAAATATTTCATTGACAATTGTCTTATTTTGGTCCCATTTCTCTCCTGTAAAGACATAATTTATCGAGATCTCATCATTTTCAGAATTTTCAGGTACCTGAACATCTTCTGGCCTTAAAATTATATCAGAATTTTGGACAACTGCAGGTGTCTTTACTGTGTCTTTTTCAACAGAAATAGTATTTACCTCTTTTCTCTTTCGAGGATTTTTATCTTTGGAACCGACAGGCCTGCCACGCTTCTGGCGTGTATTTGCTTCAGTGGCTATTTGTCCTACTGGGACATCAATTCGAATTGGGGCTTTTTCTGCCCTGCCACGCTTCTGGCGTAAATTTTCTTCAGTGGCTACTTGTCCTACTGGGACATCAATTCGAATTGGGACATTTTCCGCTGGTATATAAGATTTATTTATCCTCTTTGTATCGGAAAATGCATCAGGCAATTCATTTGCTATTCTTTGCAAATGTATAATCTTTTGAACTTCTAGTTCACATTGCCCTGATCGAGGATCTAAATGCATCAACGATGATGCATTCCAATTAAGTTCCTTTTCAGGAAGCTTATTCTCTCCCCCTAATGTTGGAAATTTTGATTCGTCAAAATGACAATCAGCGAACCAGGCTTTAAATACATCTCCAGTTTGTATCTCAAGATACCTCACTATAAAGGTAGAATCATATCCAACATATATCCCCAATTTTCTTTGGGGTCCTAATTTGGTGCGATTAGGTGGTACCATGGGAACATATATTGCACATCCAAGTATTCTTAAATGGGAAACATTTGGCTGCTGGCCAAAAGCTAATTGCATAGGAGAGAACTAATGGTAACTCGTTGGCCTCAAATGAATAAGTGCTGCGGCATGTAAAATAGCATGCCCCCAAACCGAGGTTGGGAGATTTGTTCTCATAAGCAAGGGTCTAGCAATTAATTGGAGGCGCTTAATAAGTGATTCTGCTAACCCATTTTGTGTGTGAACATAAGCTACTGGATGTTCAACACTTATTCCGTTAGCCATACAATAAGCATCAAAAGCTTGGGAAGTAAATTCACCAGTATTATCAAGGTGAATTGCTTTGATTGAATTTTTGGGAAATTATGCTTTTAATCGAATAATTTGAGCCAGTAATCTCGCAAATGCCAGGTTGTAAGAAGACAATAAGCACACATCTGACCATCTCGAAGATGCGTCTATCAGGACCATAAAATATCTAAAAGATCCACATGGTGGATGAATAGGTCCACATATATCACCTTGAGTCCTTTTTAGGAATTCAGGGAACTCAAATCCAATATTTACTGGTGATGGCTTTAAAATTAACTTCCCTAAGAACAAGCAGCACAACAAAATTCACTAGTTTTAAGAATCTTCTGGTTCTTTAGTGAATGTCCATGGGAGTTTTCAATAATTCTCCTCACCATGGTTGTTCCCGGATGACCCAATCTATCATGCCAAGTTATGAATTCATTTGGGCTGGTAAACTTTTGGTTTACAATAGCATATGATTCAATTGCACTAATCTTGGTATAATATAACCCAGATGAAAGTGAGGGCAACTTTTCTAATATAACCTTTTTATTTGAATCATGAGTTGTGATACATAAGTATTCATGACTTTCCTCATTCATAGTCTCAATATGATATCCATTTCGACGAATATCTTTGAAATTCAACAAGTTCCTCAGAGACTTGGTAGATAATAATGCATTATTTATTACAAATTTTGTTCCTCCAGGAAACAAAATATAGCTCTTCCAGAGCCTTCTATCACATTGCCTGAGCCAATAATAGTATTAATATACTCTTCTTTTGGCACAAGATGGGTAAAATATATAGTACTTTTAAGAATAGTGTGCAAACTTGCACTATCCGCAAGGCAAATATCTTCAGAATATGTCCTTGCCATTTTTCTTCAAAAACAAATGATAATAATAATAAAATGAGTAGAAGTACATGCACAGTAAAAATTATTCACATGAATACTTAACAAACACACATATTAAACTATTCCATCATTGATCAAATGGCCAATATTTCCTTCAAGATCCTCAAAGAAATTAGATACATCATAATTAGTGGTGGAATTTTCATAATTTGAAACAAAATTTGTTTCCTTTTCTTTGTCATCATTTTTCAAGAATGCTTGATAAAGATCAATTAGGTGCTTTGGGGTACGACATGTACGTGACCAATGGCCCTTTCCACCACAACGAAAGTATTTATCCTCAATTGATATACTTTGCCCATTATTTCTTTCTTTATCCCACTTCTGGTGAGATCTTTCTTGTGAACATAATTTCTTTTCCTTCCATAATTTTTCTTATTACTAAAATCATGCCATTTACCTCTTCTGGGGTAGTTTGCCACATTTACTTCAGAAAATGGGGCGGCGCCAGTTGGGCACGCTTCATGATTCTTTTAATAGTAACTCATTGTTGCGCTCAACAACAAGAAGGCAAGAAATTAGCTCAAAAAATTTTTTAAATCCTTTTTCTCTATTGCTACTGTAAGAGCACATTCGAGGCAAGGAAGATCGATAAAGTTTTCTCTAACATATCGGGCTTGAAAAAGTATCATATGATTGTACCTTTCTTCAAGGTCTTTCCACAGATCTGTAGGATCTTTTAATATGGGATATTTATTTTTCAATCATACGTCAAGATGACGATGAAGGAAAATCTTGGCATTGGCTTTATCCTTTTGGAATGCATTATTTTTAGCCTTAATGATATCTCCAAGATCCATTGAATCAAGATGGATTTTAACATCTAGTATCCATGATAAATAATTATTTTCAGATATATCAAGAGCATTATATTCAAGATGGAAAAGTTTCGACATAATAAAAATTTGTTACCTAAAGTCTTCCTAAAAACTTCGTTAGAGTTTCGTGTTGATGACATGTTATAAAATAACTAAATAAATAAATAAGGAAGAGGTAACAAACATAAAATAAAGAAATATAATTAGATAAAAATATTAACCACAGTTACAATCTCAATATAAAAGAGATGATACTTATGTATTTATATATATGTATTAACGTATGAAAGAAAAAGAGAGAAAGAGTTTTGTATATAATAGAGAGAGAAAATTCTTATGGATTGTAATGTGTATAATCACCGGAGACTTAATCTCCTGTTTATACAAGTACAAGAGTTCTCATTTTCCTCTTTCATTAAATATTATTTCTTTGATAATATGGTACTTCACTACAGAAAAATTAAGCCATCCAAATCATACGTGGTCAATGGTCATCCACTTCACACTTATCACAATACCATTTCCCATTTTCCTAGCAAATAATGGAACGCGGGCGGTATTATTATTAACATAAAACAATAAAATATATAATGTAAAACTTCGCAGGAAAACACAAAATGAGGGCAACATAAAATTGATAAAATTTGTTGAATTTTAATCAGAGAAAAATATTATATACGTGACTTGACTCATTGATTAGTTTACAAGTTAGTTATTTAGTTGGTTATGTCATCTTATTAAGTTTGTTAGAATGATAGTTAAATTAGTTTGTTTTTCAGTACTTTCCATTAAAATATAGATTGTATAAATAGTAATAATGTAACTAAATAGATGAGTTCATTCTTTTTTTTTTCTTTATTAAATTCTGTACACTTTTCTTCACTCCACTTCTCATCCTTCTCATCCTTCTCTCAAAAACTCACACCATAAAAATTTATGAAGGTTCCATTTTCTTAGCACGTAGTTTTTACAATATATAAGTGATGCTTGTCATGAAATTATTCATCCCAAAAGTTTAAGTTGATAAAAAAAATAACACTAATAGTTATATTTTTAACATTCTTCCTTAAGTAAGAGCCTCTTTTTTTGGGTTTGCATCTCTAGCTCAATCCAAATCACTGTAAGCAGTTATTCCCAAAAAAGTCTACCACTTTTGATGCAAGCCATAGCTAATTGTTTCACTAAAGTATTTCAGCACACGTTTGACTAACTTCCAATGACTCTAGAGGAGCTTGAATGAACAGAGACAATTTGTTAATACTATAGGTCTATAGCATATTTCAGGCTTGGTTATTGTCAAGTATTGCAAGCTGCCAATGATTGATCTGTACAGCTGTGAATCACAGAAGCTCGACCCTCCAAGAGCTGTGATCTTTACAGTTGAAGGCAAGGAAGTGTGGCAGGGTGCACAGCCCACCATGCCAGCCTTCTTTAAGATCTCACTGATGTACTTTTGTTGAGTGAGTAGCAGTCCTCCATCATAGGTTTTGTTCATTTGAATTCTAAGGAAATAGTGAAGATTTCTCATGTTTTTCAAAGCAAACTTAGCATTCAGTTTTGCTATGACATCCTGCACTAGTTCTGGAGACTCCTCAGTTACTATGATATCATCAACATACACAAGTACATGGGTTTTTAGTCCACTGAGTTCCTGAATGAAGACTGAGATATCAAACTTTGTAGTCTTAAAGCCAATCTCTCTTAAACTACCAGCCAGTTTATAGTACCACTCTCTTGGGGCTTGTTTCAGCCCATAAAGAGTTTTAGTGAGCTTACACACCAATAGGAGATCTCTTTGCTCATAACCAAGGGGCTGTTTCATGTAGACTTTCTCTGTTAAGTTTCCATGAAGGAAGGTATTGTTGACATTCAGTTGCCTTATTGTCCAGGAGTTAGATATAGTCATAGATAGTAAGATTCTAATGGAAACAGGTTTCACTACAGGACTATAAGTTAACCAGGCTTCTAAGCATACCCTTGAACAACCAACCTTGCTTTGTACTTTTGCAGAGTCTCATCTGCATTGTACTTTACTTTAAACACTCACTTGCTGTCAATTGCTTCTTTATTTAGTGAAAGAGTCATTAGTTTCCATGTTCTGTTCTTAACCAAGGCAACATATTCCACATCCATAGCTGCCTTCCACTCTGGAGACTTAAGGGCTTGTGTGACTGTTCTTGGCTCAACACTTGCAAGGAAGACCTTTGGCTTGACTATGCCAGATTTAACCCTGGTAATCATTGGGTAAGAATTCACTGCTGCAGTTGAATGAACAGGTTCTGGATCCTCAGAAATTGGTAACACAATTTCAATGTCATTAATAGGAATTGGAGTAGGATTTGATGAGGCTGTTGTTGGCATTTAAGACTTGGCTGGAGTGCTAGTTGAGGGAAGGTCTATTGACTGTTGTAGCAAGGCTGAAGAGGAGGTATGACTAGCAAAAGGCTGCTGGCTTGAAGCTGGAGTCCTTAGACTTGTTTGTTGAGAGTGATGATGCCTATCTTCAACAGAGTTTGGGACAGGCCTTGAAATTAGTCTAGAATGATTGGGACAATTGGGACATCAGGTGAGGCTGCTTGACTTTCTGAGACAGTGTTTGCTTGATTATGACCTGTTGTTTGCAGAAAAGGGAACTGATCCTCAAAGAATACAACATGAGGAGTGATGATGACTCTTCCATCTTAAGTGAGATATTTATAGCCTTTGTGAGAGGTTCCATAACCAATGAAAGTGCAGGGAGAAGATCTAAAGTCCAACTTATGTTTGTTATAAGCTCTATGATGAGGGAAACATAGGCAGTCAAAGACTCTAAGCTGTTCATAAGAGGGCTTCTTGCCAAAGAGATTTTCAATAGGGGATAAGCCATCTAAGACTGGTGTTGGGAGCATATTGATCAACTTTGCAGCAGTGGTGAAGGCTTCCCCCCAAAACTTTGTAGGCATAGAAGCACCAGCAAGTAAAGTAAGTCCCATTTCAGCTACATGACGATGTTTCCTTTCAGTAGCTCCAGTTTGCTGATGGACGTGTGGGCAAGAAAACTTGCAAATAACTCCTTTGGCCTGCAATAGCTTTGATAAACTCACATACTCAGCAACATTGTCACTTTGCAACATCTTCAATTTTGTGTTTAATTGTAACTCATCAGTTTGTTGGAAGTGATTAAATACTGATTTTAATTGAGCTCTAGACTTAATTAGGTAAAGCCATGTAAATTTAAAAACACATCAATGAAGTTTACAAAATACCAGTGTCCACTATTATCAGCAATAGGGGCTGGACCCCAAATATCAGAATGTACAAGTTCTAAGGGATTTTTGTATACAGTATGTGATCGGAAAAAAGGTAAATGATGAGATTTGCCAATACAGCAGGCTGAACAATCAACTTTGGTTACAGGAAGGGAAATTTGACAAGTCTTAAGTACTCTAGACATAACACTATGATTGGGATGTCCGAGCCTAGCATGCCAAGTCAACAGATCATCTTTATTTCGTACTAATGCAGTGAAAGCTTCTGGTGAGCTTTGAAGAGTTGGGAATCTATAAAGGCCTTGGTGAACAATGCCTTGAAGCACTATCTCCTGAGTGTCTTTTATTTTTATGCAGCATCTATCATTATGGAATTCAAAAAAGATTTGGTTGTCATAACAAAACTGATACAGCTGTGATAGACATGGAATTCAGAACTAGTACAGGATATCATAGCAAAAATGAATGCTAATTTTGTTTTGAAAGACATGGGAGATCTTCACTATTTTCTTGGAATTCAAGTGAACAAAACCTGTGATGGAGGACTGCTGCTCACTCAACAAAAGTACATTAGTGAGGTCCTAAAGAAGGCTAGCATGGTGGGCTGTGCACCCTGTCACACTCCCTTGCCTTCAACTGTAAAGATTACAACTCTTGGAGGGTCGAGCTTCTGTGATCGACAGCTGTACATATCAGTCATTGGCAGCTTGCAATACTTGACAATAACCGAACCTGAAATATGCTATAATGTCAACAAATTGTCTCAGTTTGTTCAAGCTTCTCTAGAGTCTCATTGGAAGTTAGTCAAACGTGTGCTGGGGTACCTTAGTAGAACAGCTAGCTATGGCTTGCATCTAAAATGGCAGACCTTTTTGGGAATAACTGCTTACAATGATTCGGATTGGACTGAAGATCCGGATGATAGAAAGTCCACCAGTGGCTACTGCATTTTTCTTGGGACAAATCTAATCTCCTGGACATCAAAGACGGAGACAGTGGTAGCTCGATCCAGCACAGAAGCTGAGTACAGGAGTATGGCAGAAGCAATAGCAGAGTTGACCTGGATAAAAACCATGATGCAGGAGCTGATGCAACCTCCACCAGAAGCACCAATGTTGTATTGTGATAACTTGAGTGCTGTCCTACTTGCTTCTAATCCCATTCTTCACTCCAAGTCTAAGCACTTTGAAATAGACTTGCATTTTGTTTGTGACTATGTCAATAGAAAGGTAATCCGGAATAGCCACATTCTAGGCTCAATTCAAAGAGCAGACATTCTCACTAAGGCAGTGCCCTCTGAGAGTTTTCTCTACTTCAGGAGCAAGCTAAGTGTTCACTTTCAGTAGTAAGTCTTCAATCAAAATAAAAACAACTGGAAATGATGATACTAGGAGTTATAATGTCAACTAGTGTCTAATAATCAACAAAAGTAAATAACTAGAAATGATGATAAGAATCATAGCATGATCAGGATTTGGCACGTTTAGAATATGTAAAATATTCTTCACACTCTCTACACTTTTTCTGTCAATTCTATTAGGCTTTACCTTTCACTTTTAGTGAATTAGTTAGTTATTAGAAGGTGTTGAAAGCTCAATTATTAACTAGTTCAACTCACTGCTCAATCACATTCCATATAAGTAACCCTTCTCATCACTTGTATGTAACTCAATTTTAGTGTGATTCAACTCAGTTTTTAACCAATGAAGTCACTTCTCTTCTTTATTTTTTCTATTCTCTCTCTCTCTATCTACTTTTTCTCTAATTCTTCTCCTTCAAGATCACCCTTTTTGGAATCTGATACCTTTTAATGCTATAATGTAACAGTGATTTATTTTTTATGCACGACTGCTTACAATTTTAGAATATTTCAATTCACTACGAATGATGTTGTTCCTCATGCAAATTACAGTTGTTTATTTTCTTAATTACCTTAGTTTTATAAATTTACTATTTTAATATTTACTGACTTATAGATAAATTATTACTAACGGAATATTTATTTAGCATCTTCCCTTTCATCTGATCTTGACAGATTATTTTCTTTAAGCTAATATTTGATCATAGGAAATAAAATGGATGGAAGCTAAATTAAATAGGACCATGTATATATACGTGGCGTTTTCGTGTTTAATTAATTGTATCACTTTCTGATCAGAAATATGTAGATAGAAGTTGGTAAAGCCTTATTTGAATAATCTCCTGATGAATAAAGCCAAATTCTATTATATTTTATTATAATTGAATTTAATCAATTTATACCTAACCGTTTTACCCCTCCCCCACCTCCGTTATATTATATTATATTATAATCATAATAACATTTCATATTTGTCTCTTTGGAGAGGAAGGTTGAAGTATTTAAGCCAATAACAAATTCTAAATAAATAAAAGTAAAACTCACATCAAGCTACCGCCACATTGTGCTAACCTTCGATTTTAATATTAATAATATAAACAGAAAATTTCCTTGATAATGACTGTTTAACCATTTTATACTTGCATCAAATAAAACAAGGGACTAAGCCCTATCATCTTATAGGAGAATTATGATATTAATTAAGACAATGAACTTACTTGACACTTATCAGAACTAGCCAAAAACAAAAACCAAAACTAAAAACCAAAAGAAGAAAAAAAAAGGTCTATGATGACTGACGATGAGCATCTCATATCAAACAACATTAAAATTAAAAACAAAAATAGAATTTGTTAATTTTACGCTGTCTTATCATATTACAAGTGTGATATATAATGTTAGAAAAATAAAAAAAATTAAAATTTATCTTATTTAACATTCATAAATTATTATAATAATTAATAAATATTAAATAATATAAGGGGTTGACTAATTAGATGCATGCGTATTTGATATCATATATATGGCAGTGACATGGATTAGAAATAGTGATCCAAGTTAGTAAGACTTAGATAGATACAGATATAGAAGAGTAGTCAAATTGAACCATTTACACTTAATTAGTTAGTTCAATCCTAATTGGTATGAATATTAGAATATATGTTAATTTGTTATGAGATATATATTAATCCAATATTAGTAATTAGTTAATAGTGTTCTAGTAAATTTTATCATTTCACTATTCTCTCAATCTTATACAATATCCCTGATCTAACTCCCTTAAACCCTACCATAAATATCAACATTTAAAGTTAATAATAAGAAAAATTAAATATTAACTATAAACTATTAGAATTGAGAGTGAGTAGGTCTGTTTAACTCCAAAATCTAATTTATATGATGAAGAATGTCTTTCGGTTATAAATTTTTTAGAAATTTTATATTTGAGATATATAAAATCAGTAATATATAGATCAATCTTTATGTATATATTTTTGAATTTATTCACCACTTGCGTCTTTTTTTTATTAAATATTAAATTTAAGAAGAATGTTAAAGGAATCATCATAATTTAATTTTTTATTATTAGTTAGTTATTAATATTTAAAAATATAGACTAAGAATATATTATTAAATTAAATAATAAATTGAATTGATGACTAAAATAATAATAAAAAATATCAATAAATTTTGATGTGCTGAGCATTTCTCTAAATTTAATATAGATATGATTCATGTTATTGTTTTTACTTGTTGCATGGTGACATTTTTTATCCATTCATGTTTTTCTGCACACATGTTTGAAACTAAAAGGCTACTTAAGGACAAATTGTATATATACAATAATGCTTGAACACGTCTATATGAGTTTAATTAATATTGATATTGTCATATTGCATAAATATATAGCTGGGTAAACAACTTTTAGAATGAAATTTTGTGATAAGTTCATAAATTGAAAATTCACAAAACATGTATTTATTACTATAAATGATAAAATTTAGAATATATGTTGTCTCATCCATTCAATTTGAAGACTTCTATAAATAATCGATCGTCATAAAATAAATTAGTTAGTGTCATCACACCTTGAGTCAACTAGTACTATATCTATAATCTATGTGAAGCAAGACTTGCAAATAAAGTTAACCCTAAATGCCAAAATTAACGAAATGAAAGCACTATTATTAGTTTCTTCTTTATTCCTTCTTTGTTCTTCCCTGCCTTTTAGTTTTATTTAAATAAGAAAAATACAAGAAGACCATGAAAATACTAAACAATATAAATAATGGATAGTCGGATGTTCAATTCAATAAGTATGGAGATAATTATGTTGATTATTTTTAGTTAGATGGTTATTTATTTTGATTCGATTTACTCATGCACATCAGTTAACAATGGTTTGATGTTCAATTCATTAGGTGTACGGATAGTTATTCTATTGTTAGGGTTTAGAAGATAAGTTGGGAGTGAAATATTTTTTTATTTTATTAGGTCAATTTTAGAGCCCATTATTTACATTATTTATAAAAATTATTGTCAACTTAACAAAACCGACTTAAATAAACTTAAAGAAATAATATAAATCTTTCTCTAAAAATCTGTATGAGAATAAAGCCTCTCCTAATAGAATTAACTAACTTACTGCATAACTGCATTACTTATTACTAATTCTTTTTTATTTTCTTGATCATCAGTGTTTACTCTAACAAATATATTCTAGAATAATTTTTAAAATAGTTATTCAGCTGTTTTTTTGGTTCGCCGCAAATACTTTATTAACCGAGTGATTTTACTTTAAGTGTCAAACTGACTTGACATTCGAATATATTCGATTGGGTTTTCAGAATCATGCAATAAACACATTTAATTAACTGGTTACATCTAAAATTTCATGTCACCCACTTTGAAAACCTACCTTTGTGTTAGTTTTGTGGGTCAATATCACGTGCTCTCCCAAGGAAACTATTATTTCACTACTCCTTTTTTGGAGTTGATATATTCCCTTATCTTATTACTAATCAAACATGTAACAATTAATTTAATAAACACGTTGTTGGACTGTAGAAGAGTCTTGCCTCCAACATCTAAACAAGTTTCACGGCATAAGAATATAATTCAAGTGGTATTGACTTTGGTGGGGTATTATATGTATTTGTTTTTATTTGTTTAAGATAATAATGTTGTGAATAGTAGAAAGAGAATTTAGAATTTTAAAATAGCAATAAATGCTTTAAATAATTAACTTTTGGTATACCAAGAAGCAAACTTGATGGGCTTCACATTGCATAAATGATTGCCAAAGTCAATGTTTTTCCCTTAGTTAATTAAGCTCTCTTTCAATCAACAAGTGTTACGTGTGATAGTAATATAATAATTAATAATATATATTTATATCCTCCAAATAATAATAATATGCCTGTTGCAACTATATAATTATGTGTGCCTAATAACTTGAACTCCTATAATCTTATGCTTAATTTAAGAGATTAATTGGTTTTTTTTTTCTAATGTCAATTTTGGCCATGTTGAAAACAACTTTTTGAAATAGATTATATAAGCATTTTCAACCATCCACCATATGGAGATATCTTACGTCTGATAGCTCGCGTGCTTCATATGGCTTTACTTATTCTATGTTTTTCGAGATAAATTCTTCACTATTGAAAACGATTTAATAATAAGATTCAACTTGTGACATATTTTTTTCTCGTCAAACATGAGGAATATCACTGTCTATTATTTCTATAGATACAATAATGTCACGGTTAATGTAACACATAAGGAGTTAATATGTAATTTAATAATATATCCATCGAAATCGTTAAGGGGGAATGTATGTTATTACTTAGCTCTCTAAGTTGACAAGGGATTTCAAAGTATTAAAATACAATACCCCGAACATAGAAAATAGTTATAGGTTATTATGAATTAGGTAGATTTAAAAATAAAAAATATTATATACACACCAAAAATTAATTATTAAAGATGTCATTATATATTTATAGATATAAATATATAATTTTATTTTTAATATATATTTTATATTGATGACTATTTTTAATAATTGAGATTTTAGTATATTGCATAGTT